>NW_023493658.1:967649-1050149 GCF_013265735.2 Oncorhynchus mykiss
TCCTGGACTGTGACACCTCAGACAGAAAACACAACACCTGCCTACCTGGTAATGCTGTTGGACTCACCTGCTCAGGTAAGAAACAGTTTGTCACTCAATCAACATTGTTTCTCACCTGGAGTGAAGAATATGAGACAATATAGGTGTGTTTTAGTGAGAAAATAGTAAGATTACAGTCTCTCTCTTTTCTTTTCTCAGAGCCTGATGATGTGAGGCTGGTGGGAGGAGGCAGTCGCTGTGCTGGTGGAGTGGAGTCGTACTACCAGAGAGAGTGGAGGATTGTGGGAGCTGTCAAGAACCAAGAGGATGTAGCTGCAGTAGTGTGTAGACAGTTGGGTTGTGGCTCCACTGTTTCAGCACTACCTGGAAACACCACTAGAGGGATTGAAGTTTCCTGTTCTGGGTCTGAGTCTTCACTGAGGGAGTGTAGCAGAACGTATGATCTCCTTCCTGAACTCACAGTGATCTGCTCAGGTAATAACAACATTTTATAATTATATTCAACTGATTTCCTTCATTCATACAACTTCCTCTGCACCTCTCATGATGACTGTTTAACTTGTCAGTCTGCTTTACTAAATAGATCACTCAGTCAAGTAGGAATCAAATACAACTTACATATCCCAGAATGCTTTTGTGTTTGAGTGTTATCTCAGTGAACGTCTCTACTCACTACCACTGTCACATGTCATGTTATTGTCACATCTAAATGAGGACAGTAGTTGAGGAGCTACGTTTTCTTTTTCTCTCCTCTTGTTCCAGATGTCCTGCTTAAGCCTGATATCAACATGTGTTGTCTCAGTGACTGTAGGCCCACTACTCATGTTGCCCTGTGAGGGAGGGTGGCTGGCACTGTTACATGCTGATGTTATTGTCATATCTATAGGAAACTAGTTGAAGAGGTTTTTCTTGTTCTCTTTTATTGTTACAGATCTCCTGGTCCAGCCTGATATCTTCCTGACTGACTCAATGGGAGGGGTCTCCAGGGGCCACCAGGGGCCTGAGATGTTCAGGGGCTACAACTTCACCATCACCTGCTCCACTCAGCCACAGTACCCAGGAGGCTCCTTCCTCCTCACGTTCACCGGCTCCAACAGAACCCAGACCCAGCCAGCTGTCAATCACTCTGCTGCCTTCCTCTTCCCTGCTGCAGATGACTCCCACCAAGGGAACTACATCTGTGTTTATGAGAATTATGTTTTCTCTCATAACTTCTCCTCTGAGAGTGAACTCCTCTCCCTCGCCATCACAGGTAACTGAACATGAACCAGACTTATAACTTTGTCATTGACAGATTTCCCACAGATCTATGTGATGATGATCAGTCCCCTCATCAAAGGTGTTTCTGTTTGCAGCCTCTCCTCTGCCAGCCTTCATCATCAGACACGTTGTAGTGCTGCTGATCCTACTGACATCCATCACCACCTCCTGCCTGTACTACAAGGTAAAGACATTTACTCAGATGTTACAAGTCATTTAAACTAGAGGGAGAGGGTGAGGGGGAGAGAATGGAGATACTAGAGAGTAAATGTCTGACTGTTGGTGCTGTGTCTCACTAGCCCACCAGGAGGCAGAAGAGAGTGAACAGGGTGAGCAGCATGGATCTTTATGTCAATGCCATGGAGACGGTCTCTCTGAGCTCCAGAGCTGAAGCTGGACCGGGACAGGAGAGAGCAGCCCAGGGGACGGAGTAGGAGTAGAATGAAGCTGACCCTACATGCTGATCTTAGATCAGTTTTGTGTTTTAAATCGATGGTCAGCAGTGGACTGGTGTTTAAAATGTGGTGACAAACCTGAAGTGGTTCTAATTTTAATAACAAGTTCAGAATTAGTTTCTCTTTCTAGAACCTTGGAAGAAATCTAAAAGGAGTGACTGCAACCACCATTATTCATTTAGTTTGGTTTTTACCACCAGAGAAACATGGGGTTCTGGGTAACATGGGGTTTTGGGTAACATGGGGTTTGGGTAACATGGGGTTCTGGGTAACATGGGGTTTGGGTAAAATGGGGTTTTGGTAACATGGGTTTTGGGTAACATGGGGTTTTGGGTAACATGGGGTTTGGGTAAAATGGGGTTTTGGTAACATGGGTTTTGGGTAACATGGGGTTTTGGGTAACATGGGGTTCTGGGTAACATGGGGTTTGGGTAACATGGGGTTTGGGTAACATGGGGTTTTGGGTAACATGGGGATTTGGGTAACAGGTGGTTTTGGTAACATGGGGTTTTGGGTAACATGGGGTTTGGGTAACATGGGGTTTGGGTAACATGGGGTTTTGGGTAACATGGGGTTTTGGGTAACATGGGGTTCTGGGTAACATGGGGTTTTGGGTAACATGGGGTTCTGGGTAACATGGGGTTTTGGGTAACATGGGGTTTTGGGTAACATGGGGTTCTGGGTAACATGGGGTTTTGGGTAACATGGGGTTCTGGGTAACATGGGGTTTTGGGTAACATGGGGTTCTGGGTAACATGGGGTTTTGGGTAACATGGGGTTCTGGGTAACATGGGGTTTTGGTAACATGGGGTTTTGGGTAACATGGGGTTTGGGTAATATGGGGTTTTGGTAACATGGGGTTTTGGGTAACATGGGGGTTTGGGTAACATGGGGTTTTGGTAACATGGGGTTTTGGTGACATGGGGTTTTGGTAACATGAGGTTTTGGGTAACATGTGGTTTTGGGGGAACATGGGGTTCTGGGTAACATGGGGTTTGGGTAACATGGGGTTTTGGGTAACATGGGGTTTGGGGTAACATGGGGTTTCGGTAACATGGGGTTTGGGGTAACATGGGGTTTTGGGGGAACATGGGGTTTGGGGGAACATGGGGTTTGGGGGAACATATTGTTTGGGTAACATGGGGTTTTGGGTAACATGTGGTTTTGGGAAAAATGGGATTTGGAGTAACATGGGGTTTGGGTAACAAGGGGTTTGGGGGAACATGGGGTTTTGGTAACATGGGGTTTGGGTAACATGGGGTTTTGGGTAACATGGGGTTTGGGGTAACATGGGGTTTCGGTAACATGGGGTTTTGGGTAACATGGGGTTTTCGGTAACATGGGGTTTTGGGGAACATGGGGTTTGGGTAACATGGGGTTTTGGGGAACATGGGGTTTGGTGGGAACATATTGTTTGGGTAACATGGGGTTTTGGGTAACATGGGGTTTTGGGGAACATGGGGTTTGGGGGGAACATATTGTTTGGGTAACATGGGGTTTTGGGTAACATGGGGTTTTGGGGAACATGGGGTTTGGGTGGAACATATTGTTTGGGTAACAGGGGGTTTTGTTAACATGGGATTTTGGTAACAATCGGTTTTTAATTATTTTAAGAGAGCAGCTCAATTACGTCTGTTTCATGTTCCAGTATTGCTTCTTATCTTTATTTTTTTGTCTTATTTAGTGTCTCTTAGATTCTTTATCTTATTTAGTGTCTCTTAGATTATTTATCTTATTTAGTGTCTCTTAGATTCTTTATCTTATTTTTAGGTTCTCTTAGAATCTTTATCTTATTTTAGTGTCTCTTAGATTCTTTATCTTATTTAGTGTCTCTTAGATTCTTTACCTTATTTAGTGTCTCTTAGATTCTTTATCTTATTTAGTGTCTCTTAGATTCTTTATCTTATTTAGTGTCTGTTAGATTCTTTATCTTATTTAGTGTCTCTTAGATTCTTTGTCTTATTTAGTGTCTCTTAGATTCTTTATCTTATTTAGTGTCTCTTAGATTCTTTATCTTATTTAGTGTCTCTTAGATTCTTTGTCTTATTTAGTGTCTCTTAGATTCTTTATCTTATTTAGTGTCTCTTAGATTCTTTATCTTGAAGTGTCTCCATTATTAGTCCAGGTATTATTATAATCATCTGTTCATTCTTTGTATTTTTAAACATTTTTTAATAAAGGGGTTTGTTGTTGTTTACCTCTCATGATGTTATTGATTATAAACGTTATGATATTGATTATGATGTAGATTAGTGTTATGTTGTTAGTAGTATAGAGATAATTATGTTGTTGATTACTTCATAATGTTGTTAGTAGTATAGAGATAATGATGTTATTGATTATAAATGTTATGATATTGATTATGATGTAGATTGTTGTTGTGATGTTGCTCTCTAAACTGCCATGTAATCAACTGAATGCTTTGAATAAAATTACAGGCTGTCAGTCTTGTGTGATTCCCCTCTTGGACAGACTACAACATACAGTATGAATTAACTGAGATCAGTCTGTGTGATTCCCCTCTTGTACAGACTACAACATACAGTATGAATTAACTGAGATCAATCTTGTGTGATTCCCCTCTTGGACAGACTACAACATACAGTATGAATTAACTGAGATCAGTCTGTGTGATTCCCCTCTTGGACAGACTACAACATACAGTATGAATTAACTGAGATCAGTCTGTGTGATTCCCCTCTTGGACAGACTACAACATACAGTATGAATTAACTGAGATCAGTCTGTGTGATTCCCCTCTTGGATTAACTGTCATGCTGAAACCCTCATAGCAAATCCTTGTGTGTGTGTGTGTGTGTGTGTGTGTGTGTGTGTGTGTGTGTGTGTGTGTGTGTGTGTGTGTGTGTGTGTGTGTGTGTGTTCAGAACTCTGGTGGCAGTACATGTGTAGTGTAGGATGTGTGTCTGTGTCCTCCAGTACATGTGTAGTGTAGGGTGTGTCCACTCCAGTACATGTGTAGTGTAGGATGTGTGTCCACTCCAGTACATGTGTAGTGTAGGATGTGTGTCCACTCCAGTACATGTGTAGTGTAGGATGTGTGTCCACTCCAGTACATGTGTAGTGTAGGATGTGTGTCCACTCCAGTACATGTGTTTTGTAGGATGTGTGAGAGACAGAGAGAGAGAGAGAGAGAGAGAGAGAGAGAGAGAGAGAGAGAGAGAGAGAGACAGAGAGAGAGAGAGAGAGAGAGTTTTGAGTTTTTATAAAAACCTTTATATTTTACTCAAGTGTTAACATAAATAATGACACACTGCCTTTTCAGAAATGAAACAACAAATGTAATTCCTAAACAAAAATAAATACATAACATATACATTCAACTTATTTCAGCAGCAAAAAATAATTTCCCCTCCTCTACAAAACAAAGCGCTCCTTCGTAGGCCCACTTCTCCTCAAATAATAGGAGATCTTTTACAGCTGAAAAGAACTCAAAATCTACTTTTATTCTTGCTTTCACTAATCCTTTAAAAACACATCTTACATCCTGCCCATATCCCTTTTCTATCTTATGTTTCCTACTCAGAAAAATTGACATCTTAGCTTGTCCCAAAATAAAATTTAACATTTTACATTTTCTTTTCTGTTGTTTACTATATTGAAACCCCAAAATTAACACAGTGTTATTGAAAAACTCCCCTACAGCTTTAAACAAAGATTCCAGCATTTCCAATAGAGGTTTTATCCTCTCACACTCCATAAAACAGTGAAAAATGGTTTCTCTTATATTACAAAAAGGACATCCATCTCTAACATCTGAGTTAATAACAGATACAAAAGCATTAACTGCAATGATGCCATGTAAAACCCTCCATTGCATATCACCAGCATACCCCATTCTTCCGCTGACAGAGCCTTCCTACAGCTCCCCAGCATTTGTCCGACAATCCTTTCCGACCTCATCCCCAAATGTTCTGCCACCCGTCTTCCATCCATTAAGGCGGGCCCAGCCATGGCCATTAACTGTCTTAAGGTGATGATTTTCCCCTTCACCAGAATCTTGGAGAAATGTGGAACAGCTGCAGTTGTACAATCCAGTCTTGCCCCAAGAGGTTCCTCCAACAGCCAATGCACTGACTCCGCTGAAGTTCGTCTGGACACCTTCATTATGCTCCACACTCTGAGAAGGCCTCTGTAAAACGGAGGTACTCCCTCCCTAGAAATCTGGCTACTATCAACCAGAAATAAAGCCTTCTTTAAACCTAATCCTCCAACCCGCTGTAATATAAGACCTGCCACCCCTCTCCACACCACATTTTCCGGTCCATAAAGCAACCTTTGAATGAACTGAAACCGGAAAGCAGCAGCCCTACTAGCAAGATGTACAAGACCTTGTCCCCCCTCCTCTTTTGACAAATACAAAACACTTTGTGGAACCCAGTGATATTTATCCCAAAAGAAATCCACAATAATTGCCTGTATCTTAGCCAGAAGGCCAGATGGTGGTTCTAAAACTGACAACCGATGCCACAGTGCAGAGGCAATCACATTGTTAACTATAATAGTGCGCCCCCTATATGACATACGAGATAATAACCAACGCCATCTCCTCATCCTCCCTTCCACCATTTCAACCACCCCACTCCAATTTTTTTCCATAGTCCCCTCATCTCCTAGGTACACTCCAAGATACTTAAAACCTCCCTTACACCATTCTAGCCCCCCTGGCAAAGCCATGATCCCTCCAGACCATTCTCCAATCTGTAAAGCACAACTCTTTTCCCAATTTACCTTTGCAGAGGATATTCCCCTAAAACGATCAACCATTAGACTCAAGCTATCCACCTTCGCTTGATTTTTCACTAGCACAACTACATCATCAGCATAGGCTGAAAGACGAATAGGAGGAATATCCTCTGAAAGGCACACCCCTGAAATGCGACTTCTAATGCTATTTAGTAGTGGCTCTATAGCAATGGCATATAACATCCCTGACATAGAACATCCCTGCCAAACACCTCTACACACTTTAAAAGGAGCACTCAAACCACCGTTAACTTTCAATACACTTTCAATGTCACCATATATCACCTTTATCATGGCAATAAAACCAGAGCTGAACCCAAACCCCTCAAACGTGTGCCATAAATATTGATGTTCAACTCAGTCAAATGCCTTTTCCTGATCAATTGAAATTAGACCAGCATCCAACCCAATAGCCCTAGAGACGTCCAAAAAATCACGAATCAGAGAAATGTTATCCCCTATCTGCCTGCCAGGAACACAGTAGGACTGATCCGTATGTATGATTTGCCCCATCACCTCCCTCAGCCTGTTGGACAAAGCCTTTGACAATATCTTCTCCCTCGGGTCACCCTTTTTGGGCAGTAGGGTGAGGACAGCCCTTCTGCAGCTTATTGGTAGTAACCCTCCGGTTAAACTATCATTAGCTACTTCTAACCAATCCTCTCCCAACATTGCCCAAAAATACTTAAAAAAGTCAACGGGAAGCCCATCAATGCCTGGTGCCCTTCCATTTTCCATGCCTTTTAATGCAGTGTATAAATCCTGCAAAGACAATGGTTGCTCAAGCTCAACCTGAACTTCTGCAGGCACCTTTGGGAGCCCATCAAAGAACTGCTGTGGCACTGTTTTGTCCTCTTTGTACTCACACTTGTAGAGCACAGCATAGAACTCTACTGCCCCCTTTCTAATTTCACTAGGGCTAGTGAGCTCTTGTCCAACAGCTGATTTGAGACAATGAATAATTTTTCTTTGTCCATTCTTTTTCTCTAAACCAAAGAAAAATGTTGATGAGGCATCCATTTCAGATATTCCCTAAAACTTACTTCTCACCAGTGCCCTCTGTGCTCTGATACCCAGCAGGTCTGCCAATGCAGCTTTTCTCCTCTTGAGGGCCTGAGTATGGCCTCGATCTCCTGTGGTCTCAACCAACGTCATGAGTTCCACTATTTCAATCTCTAGGGCTTTCATTGATCTGGTGATATCCTTGGTGACATTCCTCGTGTATTGATTACAAAATTGTTGAATCTGGATTTTCCCTATATCCCACCATTGTTGAAGGGATACAAAACTGGCCTTTTGAGACCTCCACCTCTCCCAAAAAAACTGAAACAGTTCCTGAAGTGAGCATCACTCAATAAAGTTATATTAAAATGCCAGTATGCGCTTTTAGGTTTTACATCGTTAATGAACACCACCTCTGTTATTAAACAATGATCAGAAAATCCCACTGGAGTTATCACACTTGATTTACAGACCTGAGATTGATGCTCAAAAACATAAAACCTATCTAACCTGGCCATAGAGATGATGTTCTCTCTCACATGCGCCCAGGTGTACTGCCTTGTTCCTCCATGTTGACTCCGCCAAATATCACACAGTTCATTTGTTACAATAAGGCGTTTTAAAAACGTCCTTGAGGCTATATGAGGTTCTTGGTGATTTCTATCTAAATCGCTAACTGTGCAGTTAAAATCCCCAGCAATAAACAAATAATCTTCTTTGTTACATTTCTCAATGGTATTTGATAATGTCTCTAAAAAACATACCCTCTCAACTGTCACCACTGGGGCATATACATTTATCAGACACATATTGATGTTTTCATACCTTGCTCTAACTTTTAATAACCTCCCCTCAACTACCTCTTCAACCTCATATGACAAAGGCAAAAACCCTTTTGATAACAAGATAACCACACCCCCACTTTTTGAGTTTTTATGACTACACACCACTGTCCCCCCCCCCCCCCCCCCCCCCACTCCTGTTGCCACATAACTTAATTTTCCAAATTACTATGCGTTTCTTGTAGAAAAATTATGTCACTTCCCTTTCCCCTCATTAACTCATACACCATGGCTCTTTTTTTAACATCTCTTGCCCCATTTACGTTTAAAGAAGAGATCTTAAAACTGCTCATGGATAAGAAAAAAATACAGAGGAAGATACAGCCACCACATCTCTTTACAGAGTTAAAACTGCAACTGAACTCTTTCATTTTCTTTAGAATTTACATCACTTATCACTCTCGTGACCACTTTCTTGAGTCTAGCAATTTCAGGGCTTTTCAAACCTCCCCCTGTAATTTTTGACATCAGAAACTTTGCTGATTCAATAAACAATTCACTTTCAGGGAAAAAATCAGTTACATTGTAATCCTGCATATATTTCTTCCCTTTTGTCAACTTCAGAAATTGACGTATCTTCTCGATCCCATACCTCCCTTCCACCCCATCTATCTCACTATATTGTTGTGACGCGTCAGATGACTCACTCTCGCTATCCTCCCCAGAAGAAAACCCCATCTCTACAACCTGTTCATCTTCACCTGATTTATCCATCTCTACCTTTCTCTTAGAATTAGACCCTTCACCACCCCTTAAATTCTTCCTTTTACTCCTCTGTATTTTGAAAACATCCGCTTCCTTTTCCGTTATTTCAATCTCCTCTCGACCTCCAATTTCATTTTCCAGCACCACCTCAGCGACGACAGTCGCAATCTCACCTACTGTTTCCCCTCCCTCTTTGTTCTGATCTACCACAATTGCCCCCGTGTCCACAATGCCTTCCTCTCCTACCTTTCCAACCACATCTGCCCACCTTATCTCTTCCCCTGCACCTGTAGTATTTTCATCCCTTCACGGTGGTGCGTTAGTTGCACCAGCACTAGAGCTACTACCAGGCTCAGCGCGCTCATTCTCGGAACAATTACGCACCAAATGCCCCTCTCTTCCACAGCCAATGCATTTCATTGATTCAGTAGATGCATAGAAGACATAATCAAAATCTTAAAACTAAACGCTAAATTCAGTTCATCTCCTTCCTTTTTTAAAATCATATGCACTTGTCTCCTATGAGACACGACATGTTTCAACAACGGAGATTTGCATCCAAAAAGAACCTTCTTTATTGTAGATACGATTTGACCATGGCGAGATAACTCTCGCTCTAACACTTAATCTCTAACAAATGGTGGCACGTTAGAAAGCATAACTTTCTTCGCAGGATACATAAGCGGAAATACCGGCGTCTGTGTCTCCCGCAACACAACACCCCTCTCAACTATCTTATTCACCTTTTCAATTGAATCTAAGAATATCACTACAGCGCTATTCATCCTTGAGGCTGATTTGATGCTATCATACCCAATGATAGCACCCACAGCCAAGCTACATTCTTCCACTGGACACCCGGCCGCAGCAGGAATCTTTACTCCATGCCTCCGACTAAGTTTTTCAAACTCTTCATTTCAGCGAGTGGCCATATCAACCAGCCCCACCCGCTGGTTGTGCCCTCGCGAAAAACCAACCTCAAAGATCCCACCACCCCTATACGTGCTTAGTGATAGTTCAAACAAGACACCCCCAAAACAACTTAACTTATCAATATATATATATATATATATATATATATATATATATATATATATATATACATACCAAAACCCGATAGAGTGAAAATAAATTCCATTCGCTCTCACAATCACTCCTGCTTGACGACTCACTCCCAGCATGCACTCCCAGCATGCACTCCGACGAGAGAGAGAGAGACAGAGAGACAGAGAGAGACAGAGACAGAGAGACAGAGACAGATGTATGAGATATTTGCTGTACATACCATCCTCAGACACACTGTTCCCTATTTAGTGTACTACTTTTGACCAAGTCTCTGGCCAAAGTAGTGAACAATGTAGGGAATACTGGCCAAAGTAGTGAACAATGTAGGGAATACTGGCCAAAGTAGTGAACAATGGAGGGAATACTGGCCAAAGTAGTGAACAATGTAGGGAATACTGGCCAAAGTAGTGAACAATGGAGGGAATACTGGCCAAAGTAGTGTACAATGTAGGGAATACTGGCCAAAGAAGTGTACAATGTAGGGAATACTGGCCAAAGTAGTGAACAATGTAGGGAATACTGGCCAAAGTAGTGAACAATGTAGGGAATACTGGCCAAAGTAGTGAACAATGTAGGGAATACTGGCCAAAGTAGTGAACAATGTAGGGAATACTGGCCAAAGTAGTGTACAATGTAGGGAATACTGGCCAAAGTAGTGTACAATGTAGGGAACAGGCAGCAATTTAAACAAGTATCTACTTCTGGTACCAAACGTCTTCATGTATCAGTTAGTGTAGTAGGGTTTCTCACAGTATCTACCTCTGGTACCAAACATCTACATGTATCAGTTAGTGTAGTAGGGTTTCTCACAGTATCTACCTCTGGTACCAAACATCTACATGTATCAGTTAGTGTAGTAGGGTTTCTCACAGTATCTACTTCTGGTACCAAACATCAACATGTATCAGTTAGTGTAGTAGGGTTTCTCACAGTATCTACCTCTGGTACCAAACATCTACATGTATCAGTTAGTGTAGTAGGGTTTCTCACAGTATCTACCTCTGGTACCAAACATCTACATGTATCAGTTAGTGTAGTAGGGTTTCTCATCACCAAGCAGTATCAACCTCTGGGACCAAACATCTAAAGGTGTCCACCATAGAGACATATGGTGGTGGGGGTGTTTCTGAGTCAGGTGTCCACTATAGAGATTTCAACATCTAGTCCTTCATTAGAATCCTAACATATTGTTACACTACTATGTCAACATCTAGTCCTTCATTAGAATCCTAACACATTGTTACACTACTATGTCAACATCTAGTCCTTCATTAGAATCCTAACACATTGTTACACTACTATGTCAACATCTAGTCCTTCATTAGAATCCTAACACATTGTTACATTGTTTCTACTATGTCAACATCTAGTCCTTCATTAGAATCCTAACACATTGTTACATTGTTACACTACTATGTCAACATCTAGTCCTTCATTAGAATCCTAACACATTGTTACACTACTATGTCAACATCTAGTCCTTCATTAGAATCCTAACACATTGTTACATTGTCTCTACTATGTCAACATCTAGTCCTTCATTAGAATCCTAACACATTGTTACACTACTATGTCAACATCTAGTCCTTCATTAGAATCCTAACACATTGTTACATTGTTTCTACTATGTCAACATCTAGTCCTTCATTAGAATCCTAACACATTGTTACATTGTTACACTACTATGTCAACATCTAGTCCTTCATTAGAATCCTAACACATTGTTACACTACTATGTCAACATCTAGTACTTCATTAGAATCCTAACACATTGTTACACTACTATGTCAACATCTAGTCCTTCATTAGAATCCTAACACATTGTTACATTGTTTCTACTATGTCAACATCTAGTCCTTCATTAGAATCCTAACACATTGTTACATTGTTACACTACTATGTCAACATCTAGTCCTTCATTAGAATCCTAACACATTGTTACACTACTATGTCAACATCTAGTCCTTCATTAGAATCCTAACACATTGTTACACTACTATGTCAACATCTAGTCCTTCATTAGAATCCTAACACATTGTTACACTACTATGTCAACATCTAGTCCTTCATTACAATCCTAACACATTGTTACACTACTATGTCAACATCTAGGCCTTCATTAGAATCCTAACACATTGTTACACTACTATGTCAACATCTAGTCCTTCATTAGAATCCTAACACATTGTTACACTACTATGTCAACATCTAGTCCTTCATTAGAATCCTAACACATTGTTACACTACTATGTCAACATCTAGTCCTTCATTAGAATCCTAACACATTGTTACACTACTATGTCAACATCTAGTCCTTCATTAGAATCCTAACACATTGTTACACTACTATGTCAACATCTAGTCCTTCATTAGAATCCTAACACATTGTTACATTGTTTCTACTATGTCAACATCTAGTCCTTCATTAGAATCCTAACACATTGTTACATTGTTACACTACTATGTCAACATCTAGTCCTTCATTAGAATCCTAACACATTGTTACACTACTATGTCAACATCTAGTCCTTCATTAGAATCCTAACACATTGTTACATTGTCTCTACTATGTCAACATCTAGTCCTTCATTAGAATCCTAACACATTGTTACACTACTATGTCAACATCTAGTCCTTCATTAGAATCCTAACACATTGTTACATTGTTTCTACTATGTCAACATCTAGTCCTTCATTAGAATCCTAACACATTGTTACATTGTTACACTACTATGTCAACATCTAGTCCTTCATTAGAATCCTAACACATTGTTACACTACTATGTCAACATCTAGTCCTTCATTAGAATCCTAACACATTGTTACACTACTATGTCAACATCTAGTCCTTCATTAGAATCCTAACACATTGTTACATTGTTTCTACTATGTCAACATCTAGTCCTTCATTAGAATCCTAACACATTGTTACATTGTTACACTACTATGTCAACATCTAGTCCTTCATTAGAATCCTAACACATTGTTACATTGTTTCTACTATGTCAACATCTAGTCCTTCATTAGAATCCTAACACATTGTTACATTGTTTCTACTATGTCAACATCTAGTCCTTCATTAGAATCCTAACACATTGTTACATTGTTACACTACTATGTCAACATCTAGTCCTTCATTAGAATCCTAACACATTGTTACACTACTATGTCAACATCTAGTCCTTCATTAGAATCCTAACACATTGTTACACTACTATGTCAACATCTAGTCCTTCATTAGAATCCTAACACATTGTTACATTGTCTCTACTATGTCAACATCTAGTCCTTCATTACAATCCTAACACATTGTTTCTACTATGTCAACATCTAGGCCTTCATTAGAATCCTAACACATTGTTTCTACTATGTCAACATCTAGTCCTTCATTAGAATCCTAACACATTGTTTCTACTATGTCAACATCTAGGCCTTCATTAGAATCCTAACACATTGTTTCTACTATGTCAACATCTAGTCCTTCATTACAATCCTAACACATTGTTACATTGTTTCTACTATGTCAACATCTAGTCCTTCATTAGAATCCTAACACATTGTTACATTGTTACACTACTATGTCAACATCTAGGCCTTCATTAGAATCCTAACACATTGTTACACTACTATGTCAACATCTAGTCCTTCATTAGAATCCTAACACATTGTTACACTACTATGTCAACATCTAGTCCTTCATTAGAATCCTAACACATTGTTACATTGTTTCTACTATGTCAACATCTAGTCCTTCATTAGAATCCTAACACATTGTTACATTGTTACACTACTATGTCAACATCTAGTCCTTCATTAGAATCCTAACACATTGTTACACTACTATGTCAACATCTAGTCCTTCATTAGAATCCTAACACATTGTTACATTGTCTCTACTATGTCAACATCTAGTCCCTCATTAGAATCCTAACACATTGTTACATTGTTACACTACTATGTCAACATCTAGTCCTTCATTAGAATCCTAACACATTGTTACACTACTATGTCAACATCTAGTCCTTCATTAGAATCCTAACACATTGTTACATTGTTACACTACTATGTCAACATCTAGTCCTTCATTAGAATCCTAACACATTGTTACACTACTATGTCAACATCTAGTCCTTCATTAGAATCCTAACACATTGTTACACTACTATGTCAACATCTAGTCCTTCATTAGAATCCTAACACATTGTTACACTACTATGTCAACATCTAGTCCTTCATTAGAATCCTAACACATTGTTACACTGTTTCTACTATGTCAACATCTAGTCCTTCATTAGAATCCTAACACATTGTCTCTACTATGTCAACATCTAGTCCTTCATTACAATCCTAACACATTGTTACACTACTATGTCAACATCTAGGCCTTCATTAGAATCCTAACACATTGTTACACTACTATGTCAACATCTAGTCCTTCATTAGAATCCTAACACATTGTTACACTACTACGTCAACATCTAGTCCTTCATTAGAATCCTAACACATTGTTACATTGTTTCTACTATGTCAACATCTAGTCCTTCATTAGAATCCTAACACATTGTCTCTACTATGTCAACATCTAGTCCTTCATTAGAATCCTAACACATTGTTACATTGTTACACCTCTATGTCAACATCTAGTCCTTCATTAGAATCCTAACACATTGTTACATTGTTACACTACTATGTCAACATCTAGTCCTTCATTAGAATCCTAACACATTGTTACACTACTATGTCAACATCTAGTCCTTCATTAGAATCCTAACACATTGTTACATTGTCTCTACTATGTCAACATCTAGTCCTTCATTAGAATCCTAACACATTGTTACATTGTTACACTACTATGTCAACATCTAGTCCTTCATTAGAATCCTAACACATTGTTACACTACTATGTCAACATCTAGTCCTTCATTAGAATCCTAACACATTGTTACATTGTCTCTACTATGTCAACATCTAGTCCTTCATTAGAATCCTAACACATTGTTACACTACTATGTCAACATCTAGTCCTTCATTAGAATCCTAACACATTGTTACATTGTTTCTACTATGTCAACATCTAGTCCTTCATTAGAATCCTAACACATTGTTACATTGTTACACTACTATGTCAACATCTAGTCCTTCATTAGAATCCTAACACATTGTTACACTACTATGTCAACATCTAGTCCTTCATTAGAATCCTAACACATTGTTACACTACTATGTCAACATCTAGTCCTTCATTAGAATCCTAACACATTGTTACACTACTATGTCAACATCTAGTCCTTCATTAGAATCCTAACACATTGTTACATTGTTTCTACTATGTCAACATCTAGTCCTTCATTAGAATCCTAACACATTGTTACATTGTTACACTACTATGTCAACATCTAGTCCTTCATTAGAATCCTAACACATTGTTACACTACTATGTCAACATCTAGTCCTTCATTAGAATCCTAACACATTGTTACACTACTATGTCAACATCTAGGCCTTCATTAGAATCCTAACACAATGTTACACTACTATGTCAACATCTAGTCCTTCATTAGAATCCTAACACATTGTTACACTACTATGTCAACATCTAGTCCTTCATTACAATCCTAACACATTGTTACACTACTATGTCAACATCTAGTCCTTCATTAGAATCCTAACACATTGTTACATTGTTTCTACTATGTCAACATCTAGTCCTTCATTAGAATCCTAACACATTGTTACATTGTTTCTACTATGTCAACATCTAGTCCTTCATTAGAATCCTAACACATTGTTACATTGTTACACTACTATGTCAACATCTAGTCCTTCATTAGAATCCTAACACATTGTTACACTACTATGTCAACATCTAGTCCTTCATTAGAATCCTAACACATTGTTACACTACTATGTCAACATCTAGTCCTTCATTAGAATCCTAACACATTGTTACATTGTCTCTACTATGTCAACATCTAGTCCTTCATTACAATCCTAACACATTGTTTCTACTATGTCAACATCTAGGCCTTCATTAGAATCCTAACACATTGTTTCTACTATGTCAACATCTAGTCCTTCATTAGAATCCTAACACATTGTTTCTACTATGTCAACATCTAGGCCTTCATTAGAATCCTAACACATTGTTTCTACTATGTCAACATCTAGTCCTTCATTACAATCCTAACACATTGTTACATTGTTTCTACTATGTCAACATCTAGTCCTTCATTAGAATCCTAACACATTGTTACATTGTTACACTACTATGTCAACATCTAGGCCTTCATTAGAATCCTAACACATTGTTACACTACTATGTCAACATCTAGTCCTTCATTAGAATCCTAACACATTGTTACACTACTATGTCAACATCTAGTCCTTCATTAGAATCCTAACACATTGTTACATTGTTTCTACTATGTCAACATCTAGTCCTTCATTAGAATCCTAACACATTGTTACATTGTTACACTACTATGTCAACATCTAGTCCTTCATTAGAATCCTAACACATTGTTACACTACTATGTCAACATCTAGTCCTTCATTAGAATCCTAACACATTGTTACATTGTCTCTACTATGTCAACATCTAGTCCCTCATTAGAATCCTAACACATTGTTACATTGTTACACTACTATGTCAACATCTAGTCCTTCATTAGAATCCTAACACATTGTTACACTACTATGTCAACATCTAGTCCTTCATTAGAATCCTAACACATTGTTACATTGTTACACTACTATGTCAACATCTAGTCCTTCATTAGAATCCTAACACATTGTTACACTACTATGTCAACATCTAGTCCTTCATTAGAATCCTAACACATTGTTACACTACTATGTCAACATCTAGTCCTTCATTAGAATCCTAACACATTGTTACACTACTATGTCAACATCTAGTCCTTCATTAGAATCCTAACACATTGTTACACTGTTTCTACTATGTCAACATCTAGTCCTTCATTAGAATCCTAACACATTGTTACACTACTATGTCAACATCTAGTCCTTCATTACAATCCTAACACATTGTTACACTACTATGTCAACATCTAGGCCTTCATTAGAATCCTAACACATTGTTACACTACTATGTCAACATCTAGTCCTTCATTAGAATCCTAACACATTGTTACACTACTACGTCAACATCTAGTCCTTCATTAGAATCCTAACACATTGTTACATTGTTTCTACTATGTCAACATCTAGTCCTTCATTAGAATCCTAACACATTGTCTCTACTATGTCAACATCTAGTCCTTCATTAGAATCCTAACACATTGTTACATTGTTACACCTCTATGTCAACATCTAGTCCTTCATTAGAATCCTAACACATTGTTACATTGTTACACTACTATGTCAACATCTAGTCCTTCATTACAATCCTAACACATTGTTACACTACTATGTCAACATCTAGGCCTTCATTAGAATCCTAACACATTGTTACACTACTATGTCAACATCTAGTCCTTCATTAGAATCCTAACACATTGTTACACTACTACATCAACATCTAGTCCTTCATTAGAATCCTAACACATTGTTACATTGTTTCTACTATGTCAACATCTAGTCCTTCATTAGAATCCTAACACATTGTCTCTACTATGTCAACATCTAGTCCTTCATTAGAATCCTAACACATTGTTACATTGTTACACCTCTATGTCAACATCTAGTCCTTCATTAGAATCCTAACACATTGTTACATTGTTACACTACTATGTCAACATCTAGTCCTTCATTAGAATCCTAACACATTGTTACACTACTATGTCAACATCTAGTCCTTCATTAGAATCCTAACACATTGTTACATTGTCTCTACTATGTCAACATCTAGTCCTTCATTAGAATCCTAACACATTGTTACATTGTTACACTACTATGTCAACATCTAGTCCTTCATTAGAATCCTAACACATTGTTACACTACTATGTCAACATCTAGTCCTTCATTAGAATCCTAACACATTGTTACATTGTTTCTACTATGTCAACATCTAGTCCTTCATTAGAATCCTAACACATTGTTACATTGTTACACTACTATGTCAACATCTAGTCCTTCATTAGAATCCTAACACATTGTTACACTACTATGTCAACATCTAGTCCTTCATTAGAATCCTAACACATTGTTACATTGTCTCTACTATGTCAACATCTAGTCCTTCATTAGAATCCTAACACATTGTTACACTACTATGTCAACATCTAGTCCTTCATTAGAATCCTAACACATTGTTACACTACTATGTCAACATCTAGTCCTTCATTAGAATCCTAACACATTGTTACACTACTATGTCAACATCTAGTCCTTCATTAGAATCCTAACACATTGTTACACTACTATGTCAACATCTAGTCCTTCATTAGAATCCTAACACATTGTTACATTGTTTCTACTATGTCAACATCTAGTCCTTCATTAGAATCCTAACACATTGTTACATTGTTACACTACTATGTCAACATCTAGTCCTTCATTAGAATCCTAACACATTGTTACACTACTATGTCAACATCTAGGCCTTCATTAGAATCCTAACACAATGTTACACTACTATGTCAACATCTAGTCCTTCATTAGAATCCTAACACATTGTTACACTACTATGTCAACATCTAGTCCTTCATTAGAATCCTAACACATTGTTACACTGTTTCTACTATGTCAACATCTAGTCCTTCATTAGAATCCTAACACATTGTCTCTACTATGTCAACATCTAGTCCTTCATTACAATCCTAACACATTGTTACACTACTATGTCAACATCTAGGCCTTCATTAGAATCCTAACACATTGTTACACTACTATGTCAACATCTAGTCCTTCATTAGAATCCTAACACATTGTTACACTACTACGTCAACATCTAGTCCTTCATTAGAATCCTAACACATTGTTACATTGTTTCTACTATGTCAACATCTAGTCCTTCATTAGAATCCTAACACATTGTCTCTACTATGTCAACATCTAGTCCTTCATTAGAATCCTAACACATTGTTACATTGTTACACCTCTATGTCAACATCTAGTCCTTCATTAGAATCCTAACACATTGTTACATTGTTACACTACTATGTCAACATCTAGTCCTTCATTAGAATCCTAACACATTGTTACACTACTATGTCAACATCTAGTCCTTCATTAGAATCCTAACACATTGTTACATTGTCTCTACTATGTCAACATCTAGTCCTTCATTAGAATCCTAACACATTGTTACATTGTTACACTACTATGTCAACATCTAGTCCTTCATTAGAATCCTAACACATTGTTACACTACTATGTCAACATCTAGTCCTTCATTAGAATCCTAACACATTGTTACATTGTTTCTACTATGTCAACATCTAGTCCTTCATTAGAATCCTAACACATTGTTACATTGTTACACTACTATGTCAACATCTAGTCCTTCATTAGAATCCTAACACATTGTTACACTACTATGTCAACATCTAGTCCTTCATTAGAATCCTAACACATTGTTACATTGTCTCTACTATGTCAACATCTAGTCCTTCATTAGAATCCTAACACATTGTTACACTACTATGTCAACATCTAGTCCTTCATTAGAATCCTAACACATTGTTACACTACTATGTCAACATCTAGTCCTTCATTAGAATCCTAACACATTGTTACACTACTATGTCAACATCTAGTCCTTCATTAGAATCCTAACACATTGTTACACTACTATGTCAACATCTAGTCCTTCATTAGAATCTTAACACATTGTTACATTGTTTCTACTATGTCAACATCTAGTCCTTCATTAGAATCCTAACACATTGTTACATTGTTACACTACTATGTCAACATCTAGTCCTTCATTAGAATCCTAACACATTGTTACACTACTATGTCAACATCTAGTCCTTCATTAGAATCCTAACACATTGTTACACTACTATGTCAACATCTAGGCCTTCATTAGAATCCTAACACAATGTTACACTACTATGTCAACATCTAGTCCTTCATTAGAATCCTAACACATTGTTACACTACTATGTCAACATCTAGTCCTTCATTAGAATCCTAACACATTGTTACACTGTTTCTACTATGTCAACATCTAGTCCTTCATTAGAATCCTAACACATTGTCTCTACTATGTCAACATCTAGTCCTTCATTACAATCCTAACACATTGTTACACTACTATGTCAACATCTAGGCCTTCATTAGAATCCTAACACATTGTTACACTACTATGTCAACATCTAGTCCTTCATTAGAATCCTAACACATTGTTACACTACTACGTCAACATCTAGTCCTTCATTAGAATCCTAACACATTGTTACATTGTTTCTACTATGTCAACATCTAGTCCTTCATTAGAATCCTAACACATTGTCTCTACTATGTCAACATCTAGTCCTTCATTAGAATCCTAACACATTGTTACATTGTTACACCTCTATGTCAACATCTAGTCCTTCATTAGAATCCTAACACATTGTTACATTGTTACACTACTATGTCAACATCTAGTCCTTCATTAGAATCCTAACACATTGTTACACTACTATGTCAACATCTAGTCCTTCATTAGAATCCTAACACATTGTTACATTGTCTCTACTATGTCAACATCTAGTCCTTCATTAGAATCCTAACACATTGTTACATTGTTACACTACTATGTCAACATCTAGTCCTTCATTAGAATCCTAACACATTGTTACACTACTATGTCAACATCTAGTCCTTCATTAGAATCCTAACACATTGTTACATTGTTTCTACTATGTCAACATCTAGTCCTTCATTAGAATCCTAACACATTGTTACATTGTTACACTACTATGTCAACATCTAGTCCTTCATTAGAATCCTAACACATTGTTACACTACTATGTCAACATCTAGTCCTTCATTAGAATCCTAACACATTGTTACATTGTCTCTACTATGTCAACATCTAGTCCTTCATTAGAATCCTAACACATTGTTACACTACTATGTCAACATCTAGTCCTTCATTAGAATCCTAACACATTGTTACACTACTATGTCAACATCTAGTCCTTCATTAGAATCCTAACACATTGTTACACTACTATGTCAACATCTAGTCCTTCATTAGAATCCTAACACATTGTTACACTACTATGTCAACATCTAGTCCTTCATTAGAATCCTAACACATTGTTACATTGTTTCTACTATGTCAACATCTAGTCCTTCATTAGAATCCTAACACATTGTTACATTGTTACACTACTATGTCAACATCTAGTCCTTCATTAGAATCCTAACACATTGTTACACTACTATGTCAACATCTAGTCCTTCATTAGAATCCTAACACATTGTTACACTACTATGTCAACATCTAGGCCTTCATTAGAATCCTAACACAATGTTACACTACTATGTCAACATCTAGTCCTTCATTAGAATCCTAACACATTGTTACACTACTATGTCAACATCTAGTCCTTCATTACAATCCTAACACATTGTTACACTACTATGTCAACATCTAGGCCTTCATTAGAATCCTAACACATTGTTACACTACTATGTCAACATCTAGTCCTTCATTAGAATCCTAACACATTGTTACACTACTATGTCAACATCTAGTCCTTCATTAGAATCCTAACACATTGTTACACTACTATGTCAACATCTAGTCCTTCATTAGAATCCTAACACATTGTTACACTACTATGTCAACATCTAGTCCTTCATTAGAATCCTAACACATTGTTACACTACTATGTCAACATCTAGTCCTTCATTAGAATCCTAACACATTGTTACATTGTTTCTACTATGTCAACATCTAGTCCTTCATTAGAATCCTAACACATTGTTACATTGTTACACTACTATGTCAACATCTAGTCCTTCATTAGAATCCTAACACATTGTTACACTACTATGTCAACATCTAGTCCTTCATTAGAATCCTAACACATTGTTACACTACTATGTCAACATCTAGTCCTTCATTAGAATCCTAACACATTGTTACATTGTTTCTACTATGTCAACATCTAGTCCTTCATTAGAATCCTAACACATTGTTACATTGTTACACTACTATGTCAACATCTAGTCCTTCATTAGAATCCTAACACATTGTTACACTACTATGTCAACATCTAGTCCTTCATTAGAATCCTAACACATTGTTACACTACTATGTCAACATCTAGTCCTTCATTAGAATCCTAACACATTGTTACATTGTCTCTACTATATCAACATCTAGTCCTTCATTACAATCCTAACACATTGTTTCTACTATGTCAACATCTAGGCCTTCATTAGAATCCTAACACATTGTTTCTACTATGTCAACATCTAGTCCTTCATTAGAATCCTAACACATTGTTTCTACTATGTCAACATCTAGTCCTTCATTACAATCCTAACACATTGTTACACTACTATGTCAACATCTAGGCCTTCATTAGAATCCTAACACATTGTTACACTACTATGTCAACATCTAGTCCTTCATTAGAATCCTAACACATTGTTACACTACTATGTCAACATCTAGTCCTTCATTAGAATCCTAACACATTGTTACATTGTTTCTACTATGTCAACATCTAGTCCTTCATTAGAATCCTAACACATTGTTACATTGTTACACTACTATGTCAACATCTAGTCCTTCATTAGAATCCTAACACATTGTTACACTACTATGTCAACATCTAGTCCTTCATTAGAATCCTAACACATTGTTACATTGTCTCTACTATGTCAACATCTAGTCCCTCATTAGAATCCTAACACATTGTTACATTGTTACACTACTATGTCAACATCTAGTCCTTCATTAGAATCCTAACACATTGTTATACTACTATGTCAACATCTAGTCCTTCATTAGAATCCTAACACATTGTTACATTGTTACACTACTATGTCAACATCTAGTCCTTCATTAGAATCCTAACACATTGTTACACTACTATGTCAACATCTAGTCTTTCATTAGAATCCTAACACATTGTTACACTACTATGTCAACATCTAGTCCTTCATTAGAATCCTAACACATTGTTACACTACTATGTCAACATCTAGTCCTTCATTAGAATCCTAACACATTGTTACACTGTTTCTACTATGTCAACATCTAGTCCTTCATTAGAATCCTAACACATTGTCTCTACTATGTCAACATCTAGTCCTTCATTACAATCCTAACACATTGTTACACTACTATGTCAACATCTAGGCCTTCATTAGAATCCTAACACATTGTTACACTACTATGTCAACATCTAGTCCTTCATTAGAATCCTAACACATTGTTACACTACTATGTCAACATCTAGTCCTTCATTAGAATCCTAACACATTGTTACATTGTTTCTACTATGTCAACATCTAGTCCTTCATTAGAATCCTAACACATTGTCTCTACTATGTCAACATCTAGTCCTTCATTAGAATCCTAACACATTGTTACATTGTTACACTACTATGTCAACATCTAGTCCTTCATTAGAATCCTAACACATTGTTACATTGTTACACTACTATGTCAACATCTAGTCCTTCATTAGAATCCTAACACATTGTTACACTACTATGTCAACATCTAGTCCTTCATTAGAATCCTAACACATTGTTACATTGTCTCTACTATGTCAACATCTAGTCCCTCATTAGAATCCTAACACATTGTTACATTGTTTCTACTATGTCAACATCTAGTCCTTCATTAGAATCCTAACAAATTGTTACACTACTATGTCAACATCTAGTCCTTCATTAGAATCCTAACACATTGTTACATTGTTTCTACTATGTCAATATCTAGTCCTTCATTAGAATCCTAACACATTGTTACATTGTTACACTACTATGTCAACATCTAGTCCTTCATTAGAATCCTAACACATTGTTACACTACTATGTCAACATCTAGTCCTTCATTAGAATCCTAACACATTGTTACATTGTTACACTACTATGTCAACATCTAGTCCTTCATTAGAATCCTAACACATTGTTACACTACTATGTCAACATCTAGTCCTTCATTAGAATCCTAACACATTGTTACACTACTATGTCAACATCTAGTCCTTCATTAGAATCCTAACACATTGTTACATTGTCTCTACTATGTCAACATCTAGTCCTTCATTACAATCCTAACACATTGTTTCTACTATGTCAACATCTAGGCCTTCATTAGAATCCTAACACATTGTTTCTACTATGTCAACATCTAGTCCTTCATTAGAATCCTAACACATTGTTTCTACTATGTCAACATCTAGGCCTTCATTAGAATCCTAACACATTGTTTCTACTATGTCAACATCTAGTCCTTCATTACAATCCTAACACATTGTTACATTGTTTCTACTATGTCAACATCTAGTCCTTCATTAGAATCCTAACACATTGTTACATTGTTACACTACTATGTCAACATCTAGGCCTTCATTAGAATCCTAACACATTGTTACACTACTATGTCAACATCTAGTCCTTCATTAGAATCCTAACACATTGTTACACTACTATGTCAACATCTAGTCCTTCATTAGAATCCTAACACATTGTTACATTGTTTCTACTATGTCAACATCTAGTCCTTCATTAGAATCCTAACACATTGTTACATTGTTACACTACTATGTCAACATCTAGTCCTTCATTAGAATCCTAACACATTGTTACACTACTATGTCAACATCTAGTCCTTCATTAGAATCCTAACACATTGTTACATTGTCTCTACTATGTCAACATCTAGTCCCTCATTAGAATCCTAACACATTGTTACATTGTTACACTACTATGTCAACATCTAGTCCTTCATTAGAATCCTAACACATTGTTACACTACTATGTCAACATCTAGTCCTTCATTAGAATCCTAACACATTGTTACATTGTTACACTACTATGTCAACATCTAGTCCTTCATTAGAATCCTAACACATTGTTACACTACTATGTCAACATCTAGTCCTTCATTAGAATCCTAACACATTGTTACACTACTATGTCAACATCTAGTCCTTCATTAGAATCCTAACACATTGTTACACTACTATGTCAACATCTAGTCCTTCATTAGAATCCTAACACATTGTTACACTGTTTCTACTATGTCAACATCTAGTCCTTCATTAGAATCCTAACACATTGTCTCTACTATGTCAACATCTAGTCCTTCATTACAATCCTAACACATTGTTACACTACTATGTCAACATCTAGGCCTTCATTAGAATCCTAACACATTGTTACACTACTATGTCAACATCTAGTCCTTCATTAGAATCCTAACACATTGTTACACTACTACGTCAACATCTAGTCCTTCATTAGAATCCTAACACATTGTTACATTGTTTCTACTATGTCAACATCTAGTCCTTCATTAGAATCCTAACACATTGTCTCTACTATGTCAACATCTAGTCCTTCATTAGAATCCTAACACATTGTTACATTGTTACACCTCTATGTCAACATCTAGTCCTTCATTAGAATCCTAACACATTGTTACATTGTTACACTACTATGTCAACATCTAGTCCTTCATTAGAATCCTAACACATTGTTACACTACTATGTCAACATCTAGTCCTTCATTAGAATCCTAACACATTGTTACATTGTCTCTACTATGTCAACATCTAGTCCTTCATTAGAATCCTAACACATTGTTACATTGTTACACTACTATGTCAACATCTAGTCCTTCATTAGAATCCTAACACATTGTTACACTACTATGTCAACATCTAGTCCTTCATTAGAATCCTAACACATTGTTACATTGTCTCTACTATGTCAACATCTAGTCCTTCATTAGAATCCTAACACATTGTTACACTACTATGTCAACATCTAGTCCTTCATTAGAATCCTAACACATTGTTACATTGTTTCTACTATGTCAACATCTAGTCCTTCATTAGAATCCTAACACATTGTTACATTGTTACACTACTATGTCAACATCTAGTCCTTCATTAGAATCCTAACACATTGTTACACTACTATGTCAACATCTAGTCCTTCATTAGAATCCTAACACATTGTTACACTACTATGTCAACATCTAGTCCTTCATTAGAATCCTAACACATTGTTACACTACTATGTCAACATCTAGTCCTTCATTAGAATCCTAACACATTGTTACATTGTTTCTACTATGTCAACATCTAGTCCTTCATTAGAATCCTAACACATTGTTACATTGTTACACTACTATGTCAACATCTAGTCCTTCATTAGAATCCTAACACATTGTTACACTACTATGTCAACATCTAGTCCTTCATTAGAATCCTAACACATTGTTACACTACTATGTCAACATCTAGGCCTTCATTAGAATCCTAACACAATGTTACACTACTATGTCAACATCTAGTCCTTCATTAGAATCCTAACACATTGTTACACTACTATGTCAACATCTAGTCCTTCATTACAATCCTAACACATTGTTACACTACTATGTCAACATCTAGTCCTTCATTAGAATCCTAACACATTGTTACATTGTTTCTACTATGTCAACATCTAGTCCTTCATTAGAATCCTAACACATTGTTACATTGTTTCTACTATGTCAACATCTAGTCCTTCATTAGAATCCTAACACATTGTTACATTGTTACACTACTATGTCAACATCTAGTCCTTCATTAGAATCCTAACACATTGTTACACTACTATGTCAACATCTAGTCCTTCATTAGAATCCTAACACATTGTTACACTACTATGTCAACATCTAGTCCTTCATTAGAATCCTAACACATTGTTACATTGTCTCTACTATGTCAACATCTAGTCCTTCATTACAATCCTAACACATTGTTTCTACTATGTCAACATCTAGGCCTTCATTAGAATCCTAACACATTGTTTCTACTATGTCAACATCTAGTCCTTCATTAGAATCCTAACACATTGTTTCTACTATGTCAACATCTAGGCCTTCATTAGAATCCTAACACATTGTTTCTACTATGTCAACATCTAGTCCTTCATTACAATCCTAACACATTGTTACATTGTTTCTACTATGTCAACATCTAGTCCTTCATTAGAATCCTAACACATTGTTACATTGTTACACTACTATGTCAACATCTAGGCCTTCATTAGAATCCTAACACATTGTTACACTACTATGTCAACATCTAGTCCTTCATTAGAATCCTAACACATTGTTACACTACTATGTCAACATCTAGTCCTTCATTAGAATCCTAACACATTGTTACATTGTTTCTACTATGTCAACATCTAGTCCTTCATTAGAATCCTAACACATTGTTACATTGTTACACTACTATGTCAACATCTAGTCCTTCATTAGAATCCTAACACATTGTTACACTACTATGTCAACATCTAGTCCTTCATTAGAATCCTAACACATTGTTACATTGTCTCTACTATGTCAACATCTAGTCCCTCATTAGAATCCTAACACATTGTTACATTGTTACACTACTATGTCAACATCTAGTCCTTCATTAGAATCCTAACACATTGTTACACTACTATGTCAACATCTAGTCCTTCATTAGAATCCTAACACATTGTTACATTGTTACACTACTATGTCAACATCTAGTCCTTCATTAGAATCCTAACACATTGTTACACTACTATGTCAACATCTAGTCCTTCATTAGAATCCTAACACATTGTTACACTACTATGTCAACATCTAGTCCTTCATTAGAATCCTAACACATTGTTACACTACTATGTCAACATCTAGTCCTTCATTAGAATCCTAACACATTGTTACACTGTTTCTACTATGTCAACATCTAGTCCTTCATTAGAATCCTAACACATTGTCTCTACTATGTCAACATCTAGTCCTTCATTACAATCCTAACACATTGTTACACTACTATGTCAACATCTAGGCCTTCATTAGAATCCTAACACATTGTTACACTACTATGTCAACATCTAGTCCTTCATTAGAATCCTAACACATTGTTACACTACTACGTCAACATCTAGTCCTTCATTAGAATCCTAACACATTGTTACATTGTTTCTACTATGTCAACATCTAGTCCTTCATTAGAATCCTAACACATTGTCTCTACTATGTCAACATCTAGTCCTTCATTAGAATCCTAACACATTGTTACATTGTTACACCTCTATGTCAACATCTAGTCCTTCATTAGAATCCTAACACATTGTTACATTGTTACACTACTATGTCAACATCTAGTCCTTCATTACAATCCTAACACATTGTTACACTACTATGTCAACATCTAGGCCTTCATTAGAATCCTAACACATTGTTACACTACTATGTCAACATCTAGTCCTTCATTAGAATCCTAACACATTGTTACACTACTACGTCAACATCTAGTCCTTCATTAGAATCCTAACACATTGTTACATTGTTTCTACTATGTCAACATCTAGTCCTTCATTAGAATCCTAACACATTGTCTCTACTATGTCAACATCTAGTCCTTCATTAGAATCCTAACACATTGTTACATTGTTACACCTCTATGTCAACATCTAGTCCTTCATTAGAATCCTAACACATTGTTACATTGTTACACTACTATGTCAACATCTAGTCCTTCATTAGAATCCTAACACATTGTTACATTGTTTCTACTATGTCAACATCTAGTCCTTCATTAGAATCCTAACACATTGTTACATTGTTACACTACTATGTCAACATCTAGTCCTTCATTAGAATCCTAACACATTGTTACACTACTATGTCAACATCTAGTCCTTCATTAGAATCCTAACACATTGTTACACTACTATGTCAACATCTAGTCCTTCATTAGAATCCTAACACATTGTTACATTGTCTCTACTATGTCAACATCTAGTCCTTCATTACAATCCTAACACATTGTTTCTACTATGTCAACATCTAGGCCTTCATTAGAATCCTAACACATTGTTTCTACTATGTCAACATCTAGTCCTTCATTAGAATCCTAACACATTGTTTCTACTATGTCAACATCTAGGCCTTCATTAGAATCCTAACACATTGTTTCTACTATGTCAACATCTAGTCCTTCATTACAATCCTAACACATTGTTACATTGTTTCTACTATGTCAACATCTAGTCCTTCATTAGAATCCTAACACATTGTTACATTGTTACACTACTATGTCAACATCTAGGCCTTCATTAGAATCCTAACACATTGTTACACTACTATGTCAACATCTAGTCCTTCATTAGAATCCTAACACATTGTTACACTACTATGTCAACATCTAGTCCTTCATTAGAATCCTAACACATTGTTACATTGTTTCTACTATGTCAACATCTAGTCCTTCATTAGAATCCTAACACATTGTTACATTGTTACACTACTATGTCAACATCTAGTCCTTCATTAGAATCCTAACACATTGTTACACTACTATGTCAACATCTAGTCCTTCATTAGAATCCTAACACATTGTTACATTGTCTCTACTATGTCAACATCTAGTCCCTCATTAGAATCCTAACACATTGTTACATTGTTACACTACTATGTCAACATCTAGTCCTTCATTAGAATCCTAACACATTGTTACACTACTATGTCAACATCTAGTCCTTCATTAGAATCCTAACACATTGTTACATTGTTACACTACTATGTCAACATCTAGTCCTTCATTAGAATCCTAACACATTGTTACACTACTATGTCAACATCTAGTCCTTCATTAGAATCCTAACACATTGTTACACTACTATGTCAACATCTAGTCCTTCATTAGAATCCTAACACATTGTTACACTACTATGTCAACATCTAGTCCTTCATTAGAATCCTAACACATTGTTACACTGTTTCTACTATGTCAACATCTAGTCCTTCATTAGAATCCTAACACATTGTCTCTACTATGTCAACATCTAGTCCTTCATTACAATCCTAACACATTGTTACACTACTATGTCAACATCTAGGCCTTCATTAGAATCCTAACACATTGTTACACTACTATGTCAACATCTAGTCCTTCATTAGAATCCTAACACATTGTTACACTACTACGTCAACATCTAGTCCTTCATTAGAATCCTAACACATTGTTACATTGTTTCTACTATGTCAACATCTAGTCCTTCATTAGAATCCTAACACATTGTCTCTACTATGTCAACATCTAGTCCTTCATTAGAATCCTAACACATTGTTACATTGTTACACCTCTATGTCAACATCTAGTCCTTCATTAGAATCCTAACACATTGTTACATTGTTACACTACTATGTCAACATCTAGTCCTTCATTACAATCCTAACACATTGTTACACTACTATGTCAACATCTAGGCCTTCATTAGAATCCTAACACATTGTTACACTACTATGTCAACATCTAGTCCTTCATTAGAATCCTAACACATTGTTACACTACTACGTCAACATCTAGTCCTTCATTAGAATCCTAACACATTGTTACATTGTTTCTACTATGTCAACATCTAGTCCTTCATTAGAATCCTAACACATTGTCTCTACTATGTCAACATCTAGTCCTTCATTAGAATCCTAACACATTGTTACATTGTTACACCTCTATGTCAACATCTAGTCCTTCATTAGAATCCTAACACATTGTTACATTGTTACACTACTATGTCAACATCTAGTCCTTCATTAGAATCCTAACACATTGTTACACTACTATGTCAACATCTAGTCCTTCATTAGAATCCTAACACATTGTTACATTGTCTCTACTATGTCAACATCTAGTCCTTCATTAGAATCCTAACACATTGTTACATTGTTACACTACTATGTCAACATCTAGTCCTTCATTAGAATCCTAACACATTGTTACACTACTATGTCAACATCTAGTCCTTCATTAGAATCCTAACACATTGTTACATTGTTTCTACTATGTCAACATCTAGTCCTTCATTAGAATCCTAACACATTGTTACATTTTTACACTACTATGTCAACATCTAGTCCTTCATTAGAATCCTAACACATTGTTACACTACTATGTCAACATCTAGTCCTTCATTAGAATCCTAACACATTGTTACATTGTCTCTACTATGTCAACATCTAGTCCTTCATTAGAATCCTAACACATTGTTACACTACTATGTCAACATCTAGTCCTTCATTAGAATCCTAACACATTGTTACACTACTATGTCAACATCTAGTCCTTCATTAGAATCCTAACACATTGTTACACTACTATGTCAACATCTAGTCCTTCATTAGAATCCTAACACATTGTTACACTACTATGTCAACATCTAGTCCTTCATTAGAATCCTAACACATTGTTACATTGTTTCTACTATGTCAACATCTAGTCCTTCATTAGAATCCTAACACATTGTTACATTGTTACACTACTATGTCAACATCTAGTCCTTCATTAGAATCCTAACACATTGTTACACTACTATGTCAACATCTAGTCCTTCATTAGAATCCTAACACATTGTTACACTACTATGTCAACATCTAGGCCTTCATTAGAATCCTAACACAATGTTACACTACTATGTCAACATCTAGTCCTTCATTAGAATCCTAACACATTGTTACACTACTATGTCAACATCTAGTCCTTCATTAGAATCCTAACACATTGTTACACTGTTTCTACTATGTCAACATCTAGTCCTTCATTAGAATCCTAACACATTGTCTCTACTATGTCAACATCTAGTCCTTCATTACAATCCTAACACATTGTTACACTACTATGTCAACATCTAGGCCTTCATTAGAATCCTAACACATTGTTACACTACTATGTCAACATCTAGTCCTTCATTAGAATCCTAACACATTGTTACACTACTACGTCAACATCTAGTCCTTCATTAGAATCCTAACACATTGTTACATTGTTTCTACTATGTCAACATCTAGTCCTTCATTAGAATCCTAACACATTGTCTCTACTATGTCAACATCTAGTCCTTCATTAGAATCCTAACACATTGTTACATTGTTACACCTCTATGTCAACATCTAGTCCTTCATTAGAATCCTAACACATTGTTACATTGTTACACTACTATGTCAACATCTAGTCCTTCATTAGAATCCTAACACATTGTTACACTACTATGTCAACATCTAGTCCTTCATTAGAATCCTAACACATTGTTACATTGTCTCTACTATGTCAACATCTAGTCCTTCATTAGAATCCTAACACATTGTTACATTGTTACACTACTATGTCAACATCTAGTCCTTCATTAGAATCCTAACACATTGTTACACTACTATGTCAACATCTAGTCCTTCATTAGAATCCTAACACATTGTTACATTGTTTCTACTATGTCAACATCTAGTCCTTCATTAGAATCCTAACACATTGTTACATTGTTACACTACTATGTCAACATCTAGTCCTTCATTAGAATCCTAACACATTGTTACACTACTATGTCAACATCTAGTCCTTCATTAGAATCCTAACACATTGTTACATTGTCTCTACTATGTCAACATCTAGTCCTTCATTAGAATCCTAACACATTGTTACACTACTATGTCAACATCTAGTCCTTCATTAGAATCCTAACACATTGTTACACTACTATGTCAACATCTAGTCCTTCATTAGAATCCTAACACATTGTTACACTACTATGTCAACATCTAGTCCTTCATTAGAATCCTAACACATTGTTACACTACTATGTCAACATCTAGTCCTTCATTAGAATCTTAACACATTGTTACATTGTTTCTACTATGTCAACATCTAGTCCTTCATTAGAATCCTAACACATTGTTACATTGTTACACTACTATGTCAACATCTAGTCCTTCATTAGAATCCTAACACATTGTTACACTACTATGTCAACATCTAGTCCTTCATTAGAATCCTAACACATTGTTACACTACTATGTCAACATCTAGGCCTTCATTAGAATCCTAACACAATGTTACACTACTATGTCAACATCTAGTCCTTCATTAGAATCCTAACACATTGTTACACTACTATGTCAACATCTAGTCCTTCATTAGAATCCTAACACATTGTTACACTGTTTCTACTATGTCAACATCTAGTCCTTCATTAGAATCCTAACACATTGTCTCTACTATGTCAACATCTAGTCCTTCATTACAATCCTAACACATTGTTACACTACTATGTCAACATCTAGGCCTTCATTAGAATCCTAACACATTGTTACACTACTATGTCAACATCTAGTCCTTCATTAGAATCCTAACACATTGTTACACTACTACGTCAACATCTAGTCCTTCATTAGAATCCTAACACATTGTTACATTGTTTCTACTATGTCAACATCTAGTCCTTCATTAGAATCCTAACACATTGTCTCTACTATGTCAACATCTAGTCCTTCATTAGAATCCTAACACATTGTTACATTGTTACACCTCTATGTCAACATCTAGTCCTTCATTAGAATCCTAACACATTGTTACATTGTTACACTACTATGTCAACATCTAGTCCTTCATTAGAATCCTAACACATTGTTACACTACTATGTCAACATCTAGTCCTTCATTAGAATCCTAACACATTGTTACATTGTTTCTACTATGTCAACATCTAGTCCTTCATTAGAATCCTAACACATTGTTACATTGTTACACTACTATGTCAACATCTAGTCCTTCATTAGAATCCTAACACATTGTTACACTACTATGTCAACATCTAGTCCTTCATTAGAATCCTAACACATTGTTACATTGTCTCTACTATGTCAACATCTAGTCCTTCATTAGAATCCTAACACATTGTTACACTACTATGTCAACATCTAGTCCTTCATTAGAATCCTAACACATTGTTACACTACTATGTCAACATCTAGTCCTTCATTAGAATCCTAACACATTGTTACACTACTATGTCAACATCTAGTCCTTCATTAGAATCCTAACACATTGTTACACTACTATGTCAACATCTAGTCCTTCATTAGAATCCTAACACATTGTTACATTGTTTCTACTATGTCAACATCTAGTCCTTCATTAGAATCCTAACACATTGTTACATTGTTACACTACTATGTCAACATCTAGTCCTTCATTAGAATCCTAACACATTGTTACACTACTATGTCAACATCTAGTCCTTCATTAGAATCCTAACACATTGTTACACTACTATGTCAACATCTAGGCCTTCATTAGAATCCTAACACAATGTTACACTACTATGTCAACATCTAGTCCTTCATTAGAATCCTAACACATTGTTACACTACTATGTCAACATCTAGTCCTTCATTACAATCCTAACACATTGTTACACTACTATGTCAACATCTAGGCCTTCATTAGAATCCTAACACATTGTTACACTACTATGTCAACATCTAGTCCTTCATTAGAATCCTAACACATTGTTACACTACTATGTCAACATCTAGTCCTTCATTAGAATCCTAACACATTGTTACACTACTATGTCAACATCTAGTCCTTCATTAGAATCCTAACACATTGTTACACTACTATGTCAACATCTAGTCCTTCATTAGAATCCTAACACATTGTTACACTACTATGTCAACATCTAGTCCTTCATTAGAATCCTAACACATTGTTACATTGTTTCTACTATGTCAACATCTAGTCCTTCATTAGAATCCTAACACATTGTTACATTGTTACACTACTATGTCAACATCTAGTCCTTCATTAGAATCCTAACACATTGTTACACTACTATGTCAACATCTAGTCCTTCATTAGAATCCTAACACATTGTTACACTACTATGTCAACATCTAGTCCTTCATTAGAATCCTAACACATTGTTACATTGTTTCTACTATGTCAACATCTAGTCCTTCATTAGAATCCTAACACATTGTTACATTGTTACACTACTATGTCAACATCTAGTCCTTCATTAGAATCCTAACACATTGTTACACTACTATGTCAACATCTAGTCCTTCATTAGAATCCTAACACATTGTTACACTACTATGTCAACATCTAGTCCTTCATTAGAATCCTAACACATTGTTACATTGTCTCTACTATATCAACATCTAGTCCTTCATTACAATCCTAACACATTGTTTCTACTATGTCAACATCTAGGCCTTCATTAGAATCCTAACACATTGTTTCTACTATGTCAACATCTAGTCCTTCATTAGAATCCTAACACATTGTTTCTACTATGTCAACATCTAGTCCTTCATTACAATCCTAACACATTGTTACACTACTATGTCAACATCTAGGCCTTCATTAGAATCCTAACACATTGTTACACTACTATGTCAACATCTAGTCCTTCATTAGAATCCTAACACATTGTTACACTACTATGTCAACATCTAGTCCTTCATTAGAATCCTAACACATTGTTACATTGTTTCTACTATGTCAACATCTAGTCCTTCATTAGAATCCTAACACATTGTTACATTGTTACACTACTATGTCAACATCTAGTCCTTCATTAGAATCCTAACACATTGTTACACTACTATGTCAACATCTAGTCCTTCATTAGAATCCTAACACATTGTTACATTGTCTCTACTATGTCAACATCTAGTCCCTCATTAGAATCCTAACACATTGTTACATTGTTACACTACTATGTCAACATCTAGTCCTTCATTAGAATCCTAACACATTGTTATACTACTATGTCAACATCTAGTCCTTCATTAGAATCCTAACACATTGTTACATTGTTACACTACTATGTCAACATCTAGTCCTTCATTAGAATCCTAACACATTGTTACACTACTATGTCAACATCTAGTCTTTCATTAGAATCCTAACACATTGTTACACTACTATGTCAACATCTAGTCCTTCATTAGAATCCTAACACATTGTTACACTACTATGTCAACATCTAGTCCTTCATTAGAATCCTAACACATTGTTACACTGTTTCTACTATGTCAACATCTAGTCCTTCATTAGAATCCTAACACATTGTCTCTACTATGTCAACATCTAGTCCTTCATTACAATCCTAACACATTGTTACACTACTATGTCAACATCTAGGCCTTCATTAGAATCCTAACACATTGTTACACTACTATGTCAACATCTAGTCCTTCATTAGAATCCTAACACATTGTTACACTACTATGTCAACATCTAGTCCTTCATTAGAATCCTAACACATTGTTACATTGTTTCTACTATGTCAACATCTAGTCCTTCATTAGAATCCTAACACATTGTCTCTACTATGTCAACATCTAGTCCTTCATTAGAATCCTAACACATTGTTACATTGTTACACTACTATGTCAACATCTAGTCCTTCATTAGAATCCTAACACATTGTTACATTGTTACACTACTATGTCAACATCTAGTCCTTCATTAGAATCCTAACACATTGTTACACTACTATGTCAACATCTAGTCCTTCATTAGAATCCTAACACATTGTTACATTGTCTCTACTATGTCAACATCTAGTCCCTCATTAGAATCCTAACACATTGTTACATTGTTTCTACTATGTCAACATCTAGTCCTTCATTAGAATCCTAACAAATTGTTACACTACTATGTCAACATCTAGTCCTTCATTAGAATCCTAACACATTGTTACATTGTTTCTACTATGTCAATATCTAGTCCTTCATTAGAATCCTAACACATTGTTACATTGTTTCTACTATGTCAACATCTAGTCCTTCATTAGAATCCTAACACATTGTTTCTACTATGTCAACATCTAGTCCTTCATTTGAATCCTAACACATTGTTACACTACTATGTCAACATCTTGTCCTTCATTAGAATCCTAACACATTGTTACATTGTTTCTACTATGTCAACATCTAGTCCTTCATTAGAATCCTAACACATTGTTTCTACTATGTCAACATCTAGTCCTTCATTAGAATCCTAACACATTGTTTCTACTATGTCAACATCTAGTCCTTCATTAGAATCCTAACACATTGTTACATTGTTACACTACTATGTCAACATCTAGTCCTTCATTAGAATCCTAACACAATTGTCACATTGTCTCTACTATGTCAACATCTAGTCCTTCATTAGAATCCTAACACATTGTTACACTACTATGTCAACATCTAGTCCTTCATTAGAATCCTAACACATTGTTACACTACTATGTCAACATCTAGTCCTTCATTAGAATCCTAACACATTGTTACATTGTTTCTACTATGTCAACATCTAGTCCTTCATTAGAATCCTAACACATTGTTTCTACTATGTCAACATCTAGTCCTTCATTAGAATCCTAACACATTGTTACATTGTTACACTACTATGTCAACATCTAGTCCTTCATTAGAATCCTAACACAATTGTCACATTGTCTCTACTATGTCAACATCTAGTCCTTCATTAGAATCCTAACACATTGTTACATTGTTACACTACTATGTCAACATCTAGTCCTTCATTAGAATCCTAACACATTGTTACACTACTATGTCAACATCTAGTCCTTCATTAGAATCCTAACACATTGTTACACTACTATGTCAACATCTAGTCCTTCATTAGAATCCTAACACATTGTTACACTACTATGTCAACATCTAGTCCTTCATTAGAATCCTAACACATTGTTACACTACTATGTCAACATCTAGGCCTTCATTAGAATCCTAACACATTGTTACACTGTTTCTACTAGGTCAACATCTAGTCCTTCATTAGAATCCTAACACATTGTTACACTACTATGTCAACATCTAGTCCTTCATTAGAATCCTAACACATTGTTACACTGTTTCTACCATGTCAAATATTTTAGTATTCCTCCTTCCTCTCTGAGGTCAGACCATAGAACACCGGTTTCCCTCTAAGGCATCAGTCCCCTCCCCACGGGGCCATATCACTCAGGCAGGTTAGCTACCCCATTCCCTACCAATAGGACAGACAATAATAAGCTGTTAACAGTCTCCCTCTTTTACAAAGCAAACGCACGCTGACTGCCCAGGATCGATATTGTACACATGCAGCGTTCGCCAAAGAGTTGACAGTTGGTTGATGATGCCTGTCATCAAAAATTCACTTATCTTCTTGTTTGACCTCCAAAAGCCCTGTTGTCTTTCAATTTAGAGCTTTTAATGTTGTGCTTTTCTGACATCTCTTTCTCCTCCAATTCCATATCTTTAACACAATGATGTGTTGCTTGGATTCTGCTATAAAACAATGCTTGGACTGACAGGATTGTTATCACCTTAGAGATCCTGTTACATGCTAGCTACTTCCTGATTCTATGATTGTAGCCCTCTGTGACATCAGAAATGGCTCTTAGTAGCTACTGCAGATAAAATTTCCTATCAACTCAGTTTAGGGCAGGGCGATGTCATTTTCACATTCAACTGGACAGACACAATGAACATGCTACAACAGGCCCACTGTAGCCACTATATTTTAACCATCACTAGTTTTAGTCATTTTAAATTCCACTGTCACGCCTGCTCCCGCTCCCCCTCTCTGGCGCTCTGTGGCACCAGGCTGCCCTTCATTACGCACACCGGTCACCATCATTACGCGCGGCTGCGCAATATTGGACTCACCTGGACTTTATTGATTACCCCCCCTCTTAATCTGTCTGCTCCTCCCGTTATTCCCCGTGTCAGCATTGCTGATCCACGTTGAATTTATCATTCAAATGATTGAATGGTTGCACAGTAATAGCATAGGTTGCATAGGTTGCATAGGTTGAAGGTTGAAGGAAGGAGTCTCCTTCACATGTCCACCGGAAAAGTTGTCTTCAGTGACACTCTGGACACTGGGGATGCAGACAATGTAGGGCTGTGCCGAGCTATACCATTAACCAGCATCCAAGAGGACACTTCCATGGGCTTGGAGGCAAAGCAGCTGGAAGAGTGGGCCATATCCAGCTACATGCTCCTGAATGGGAAAAAGTCAGTGGAAAGTCTTCTTGAGACCATGAACAACCTGCACCACTAATCCTAGGAGGACAGGAAGTACCAGGGGTAACAACAACCTGCACCACTAATCCTAGTAGGACAGTAAGTATCAGGGGTAACAACAACCTGCACCACTAATCCTAGGAGGACAGGAAGTACCAGGGGTAACAACAACCTGCACCACTAATCCTAGGAGGACAGGAAGTACCAGGGGTAACAACAACCTGCACCACTAATCCTAGGAGGACAGGAAGTACCAGGGGTAACAACAACCTGCACCACTAATCCTAGGAGGACAGGAAGTATCAGGGGTAACAACAACCTGCACCACTAATCCTAGGAGGACAGGAAGTACCAGGGGTAACAACAACCTGCACCACTAATTCTAGGATGACAGGAAGTACCAGTGGTAACAACAACTAAGTATCTTGGTTTTCATCTAGACTCTAACCTCAGTGGTGACACACATGTGGAGCAGTCAGTGAGGAAGGCCTCAAAACGCTGGCACTTTTGGCGCCCCCTACAGGGGCTTGGTCGGTATGTCAGTGTGTTGGTCGGTTGGTCAGTGTGTTGGTCGGTTGGTCAGTGTGTTGGTCGGTTGGTCAGTGTGTTGGTCGGTTGGTCGGTTGGTCAGTGTGTTGGTCGGTTGGTCAGTTGGTCAGTGTGTTGGTCGGTTGGTCAGTGTGTTGGTCGGTTGGTCAGTTGGTCAGTGTGTTGGTCAGTTGGTCGGTTGGTCAGTGTGTTGGTTGGTTGGTCAGTGTGTTGGTCGGTTGGTCGGTTGGTCAGTGTGTTGGTCGGTTGGTCAGTGTGTTGGTCGGTGGGTCAGTGTGTTGGTCAGTGTGTTGGTCGGTTGGTCAGTGTGTTGGTCGGTTGGTCAGTGTGTTGGTCAGTGTGTTGGTCGGTTGGTCAGTGTGTTGGTCAGTGTGTTGGTCAGTGTGGTCAGTGTGTTGGTCGGTTGGTCAGTATGTTGGTCGGTTGGTCAGTGTGTTGGTCGGTTGGTCAGTGTGTTGGTCGGTTGGTCAGTGTGTTGGTCAGTGTGTTGGTCGGTTGGTCAGTGTGTTGGTCGGTTAGTCAGTGTGTTAATCGGTTGGTCAGTGTGTTGGTCGGTTGGTCAGTGTGTTGGTCGGTTGGTCATTGTGTTGGTCAGTGTGTTGGTCGGTTGGTCAGTGTGTTGGTCGGTTGGTCAGTGTGTTGGTCAGTTGGTCAGTGTGTTGGTCGGTTGGTCAGTGTGTTGGTCAGTTGGTCAGTGTGTTGGTCAGTTGGTCAGTGTGTTGGTCGATTGGTCGGTTGGTCAGTGTGTTGGTCGGTTGGTCAGTGTGTTGGTCGGTTGGTCAGTGTGTTGGTCGGTTGGTCAGTGTGTTGGTCGGTTGGTCAGTGTGTTGGTCGGTTGGTCAGTTGGTCAGTGTGTTGGTCGGATGGTCGGTTGGTCAGTGTGTTGGTTGGTTGGTCAGTGTGTTGGTCGGTTGGTCGGTTGGTCAGTGTATTGGTCGGTTTGTCAGTGTGTTGGTCGGTGGGTCAGTGTGTTGGTCAGTGTGTTGGTCGGTTGGTCAGTGTGTTGGTCGGTTGGTCAGTGTGTTAATCGGTTGGTCAGTGTGTTGGTCGGTTGGTCAGTGTGTTGATCAGTGTGTTGGTCAGTGTGGTCAGTGTGTTGGTCGGTTGGTCAGTGTGTTGGTCGGTTGGTCAGTGTGTTGGTCAGTGTGTTGGTCGGTTGGTCAGTGTGTTGGTCGGTTAGTCAGTGTGTTGGTCGGTTGGTCGGTTGGTCAGTGTGTTGGTCAGTTGGTCAGTGTGTTGGTCGGTTGGTCGGTTGGTCAGTGTGTTGGTCGGTTGGTCAGTGTGTTTGTCGGTTGGTCGGTTGGTCAGTGTGTTGGTCGGTTGGTCAGTGTGTTAGTCGGTTGGTCGGTTGGTCAGTGTGTTGGTCGGTTGGTCAGTGTGTTGGTCGGTTGGTCATTGTGTTGGTCAGTGTGTTAGTCGGTTGGTCGGTTGGTCAGTGTGTTGGTTGGTTGGTCAGTGTGTTGGTCGGTTGGTCATTGTGTTGGTCAGTGTGTTGGTCGGTTGGTCAGTGTGTTGGTCGGTTAGTGCGGTCAGTTGGTCGGTTGGTCAGTGTGGTCAGTTGGTCGGTTGGTCAGTTGGTCAGTTGGTCGGTTGGTCGGTTAGTGCGGTCAGTTGGTCGGTTGGTCGGTTGGTCAGTTGGTCGGTTGGTCAGTTGGTCAGTTGGTCAGTTGGTCGGTTGGTCAGTTGGTCAGTTGGTCAGTGTGGTCAGTGTGGTAGGTTGGTAGGTTGGTCAGTTGGTCGGTTGGTCAGTGTGGTCGGTTGGTCAGTGTGGTCGGTTGGTAGGTTGGTCAGTTGGTCGGTTGGTCAGTGTGATTGGTTGATCGGTTGGTCGGTTGGTCAGTGTGATTGGTTGGTCAGTGTGGTCAGTTGGTCAGTGTGATCGGTTGGTTGGTTGGTCGGTTGGTCAGTGTGATTGGTTGGTCAGTGTGGTCAGCGTGGTCGGTTGGTCAGTTGGTCAGTGTGGTCAGTTGGTCGGTTGGTCAGTGTGATCGGTTGGTCGGTTGGTCAGTCTGATTGGTTGGTCAGTGTGTTGGTCGGTTGGTCAGTGTGTTGGTCGGTTAGTGCGGTCAGTTGGTCGGTTGGTCAGTGTGGTCAGTTGGTCGGTTGGTCAGTTGGTCAGTTGGTCGGTTGGTCGGTTAGTGCGGTCAGTTGGTCGGTTGGTCGGTTGGTCAGTTGGTCGGTTGGTCAGTTGGTCAGTTGGTCGGTTGGTCAGTTGGTCAGTTGGTCAGTGTGGTCAGTGTGGTAGGTTGGTAGGTTGGTCAGTTGGTCGGTTGGTCAGTGTGGTCGGTTGGTCAGTGTGGTCGGTTGGTAGGTTGGTCAGTTGGTCGGTTGGTCAGTGTGATTGGTTGATCGGTTGGTCGGTTGGTCAGTGTGATTGGTTGGTCAGTGTGGTCAGTTGGTCAGTGTGATCGGTTGGTTGGTTGGTCGGTTGGTCAGTGTGATTGGTTGGTCAGTGTGGTCAGCGTGGTCGGTTGGTCAGTTGGTCAGTGTGGTCAGTTGGTCGGTTGGTCAGTGTGATCGGTTGGTCGGTTGGTCAGTCTGATTGGTTGGTCAGTGTGGTCAGCGTGGTCGGTGTGGTCGGTTGGTCAGCTGGTAGGTTGGCATTATTTCTGTCCACCATTTCTCGGGAGAGCCTTACACTCTGTCATCTAATCCTGTTTATAATTGAACTATGCTGGTCTCCACTCAGTAACTGTTATCTACCCCTTCTGTGTCAATTCTATCTTCTCTCCTCCTGCTACTCCCAAACCATCAAGGTCTCAGCAGTGGGGGGAGGGGCTTCTCCATCTGCCCTTCTATCTTCTCTCCTCCTGCTACTCCCAAACCATAAAGGTCTCAGCAGTGGGTGGAGGGGCTTCTCCATCTGCCCTTCTATCTTCTCTCCTCCTGCTACTCCCAAACCATCAAGGTCTCAGCAGTGGGTGGAGGGGCTTCTCCATCTGCCCTTCTATCTTCTCTCCTCCTGCTACTCCCAAACCATCAAGGTCTCAGCAGTGGGGGGAGGGGCTTCTCAGTCTGCCCTTCCTCCCATCTGTCTGTCGCTCTTTCTCATAACAGTCAGTATCAAATATGGTTCTGTTTCCAAATATTGACTAATTGTCTCACTGTCTCACCGTCTCACCGTCTACACTCATGGATTTTTAGAAAACTCTAACATTATTACACAGTTGATTACTCTCTCTCTCTCTCTTGTTGTCTCTGCCACTCTCTTTCTCTCCCGATCCTTGCCCCGTCCTTCCCCTTATGTCTGCAGCTTCGGCAGCTGTGTCCCACCCCGTCACAATGTTTACAGGGAGCCCTACAATCCCGGGTGAAATGTCCTGTCTTATCGCAGAGAGAGACAGAGACAGAGAGTGAGAGAGGTCAGTGAACAGTCATACCCCTGTTAGAACCATTAGAGATGGAACCTGATCTGAGGATAGCCTCTAACTGGGACACAGTTTCCTCTAGAGTCTTCCCTGGTCAGGTCACATAGTTGTTATCGTGCTCACAGTAGCAGGAAGTGAAAATAAACAACCCTAACCTATTTAACCTTTAGTTAACCAGGAAGACCCATTGAGGTCGAAAGACATGTTGGCAAAAAGAGCTCTCGGCCAAAAAGGGCAGCTTTAACTAGGACACATATTTGGTTTCACATGATGTTATGGTGATCACACTTACAGGAAGTGAAAATATACATGCCCCGCCCACAGAAACCTGCCCGCTATCCACCCACTGCTGTTTGGCAGACACAGGCTGACATTAGCCACAGTTGGACAAGAAGAGGCAAACCAGACAGACGATAGCTATGTTGCGCACAGTCTATTTTCGTAAACAAGAATAATTAATAGTCTTGTCAACAAATGAGAACAGATCTCTGCTGGTTCCCCCTTTCATCCAAAACAATAACAACCACAGGAGTCAAATATAAATCTCTCTCTCTCTCTCTCTCTCTCTCTCTCTCTCTCTCTCTCTCTCTCTCTCTCTCTCTCTCTCTCTCTCTCTCTCTCTCTCTCTCTCTCTCTCTCTCTCTCTCTCTCTCTCTCTCTCTCTCTCTCTCTCTCTCTCTCTCTCTCTCTCTCTCTCTCTCTCTCTCTCTCTCTACAAGTATCAGTATACACAGAGTTAATTGACTCTGACACTTGTGTTCGTTGCATGTGAACGTTGTGTGTGTGTATGTTTGATATCCATATCGCATTCAAGTTAAGGCACTCATTCTGAAGCGTTAAGGTAAGGGTTAAGTTTTGGGACAGGTTTAAATGAAATATAAATAACACTGAGTGTCCACCAATGGGATTTAACATGCTACCTGCTGATTCAGAGTCATGGGATTTAACATCCTACCTTCTGATTCAGAGTCATGGGATTTAACATGCTACCTTCTGATTCAGAGTCATGGGATTTAACATGCTACCTTCTGATTCAGAGTCATGGGATTTAACATGCCACCTTCTGATTCAGAGTCATGGGATTTAACATGCCACCTTCTGATTCAGAGTCATGGGATTTAACATGCTACCTTCTGATTCAGAGTCATGGGATTTAACATGCTACCTTCTGATTCAGAGTCATGGGATTTAACATGCCACCTTCTGATTCAGAGTCATGGGATTTAACATGCCACCTTCTGACCTTCTGATTCAGAGTCATGAGATTACGTCCATCCACCTTCCCCGTCCTCAATGCCCAGGCAAAACCCAATACTACTTGATGGCCTCCAACTGCATGATTTTTAACCGTTCGCTGCCTGCACCTGCCCGCCTGACTAGCATCACTACTCTGGGCGGTTCTGACTTAGAATATGTGGACAATTACAAATACCTAGGTGTCTGGTTAGACTGTAAACTCTCCTTCCAGACTCATATCAAACATCTCCATTCCAAAATTAAATCTAGAATCGGCTTTCTATTTCGCAACCATGCCTCCTTCACTCACACCGCCAAACTTACCCTTGTAAAACTGACTATCCTACCGATCCTCGACTTCGGCGATGTCATCTACAAAATAGCCTCCAATACCCTACTCAATAAATTGGATGTAGTCTATCACAGTGCCATCCGTTTTGGTACCAAATCACCTTCTACCACCCACCACTGCAACCTGTATGCTCTAGTCGGCTGGCCCTCGCTACATATTCGTCGCCAGACCCACTGGCTCCAGGTCATCTATAACTCTATGCTAGGTAAAGCTCCGCCTTATCTCAGTTCATTGGTCACGATAACAACACCCACCCGTAGCACGCGCTCCAGCAGGTGTATCTCACTGATCATCCCAAAAGTCAACACCTCATTTGGCCGCCTTTCCTTCCAGTTCTGTGCTGCCAGTGACTGGAATGAATCGCAAAAATTGTTGAAGCTGGAACTTACATTTCCCTCACTTTAAACATCAGCTATCTGAGCAGCTAAACGATTGCTGCAGCTGTACATAGTCCATCTGTAAATAGCCCAACCAATCTACCTACCTCATCCCCATATTGTTTTTATTTACTTCTTTGCTCTTTTGCACACCAGTATCTCTACTTGCACACCATCATCTGCTCATCTATCACTCCAGTGTTAATCTGCTAAATTGTAATTATTCACTCCTATGGCCTATTTATTGCCTTACCTCCTCACGCCATTTGCACACGATGTACATAGACTTTTTCTATTGTGTTATTGACTGTACGTTTGTTTACTCCATGTGTAACTCTGTGTTGTTGTTTGTGTCGAACTGCTTTGCTTTATCTTGGTCAGGTCGCAGTTGTAAATGAGAACTTGTTCTCCCCTAGCTTACCTGGTTAAATAAAGGTGAAATAAAAATTAATTAAAAGTACTCACTGTTGCCCCTAGTGGCCAGTTTAAAGCATTTCCCCCCACGTCCTCAAGACATGGATAAAGGCAAGCTGATGCTAGATCAGTTGTCAAGTTATTTTCTAATGGTTAAGGTTAGGATTGGTGATTGTGACAATTGGATCCTGGATAAGTTGTTAAGTTAGTTTCTATTGGTTAAGTTTAGGGAGATCCTGAAACTGAGCCTAGACCTGTGGTTATAAAGGAAATGTCCACCGTAATCAGGCCCCAGAATACAGCCATCTTTCTCACCAGCCCTGTCACATGAGATGTGTTAGCTGGTAGGCAATGAGTAGGTAGGACGTTTTATGTTATTTTTACAGGTAAATTGACTGAGAACACATTCTCATTTGCAGCAACGACCTGGGGAATAGTTACAGGGGAGAGGTTGTCATGTACTGTCATGTTGTGTCTTGTCTCTGTCCTTTCCCTTCACCCTGTCTCCCTCTGCTGGTCGTTGTTAGGTTACCTTTTCTCCCCCGCTTTCCCCCAGCTGTTCCTTGTCTCCTCTAACTACCCATTCACCCCGTTTCCCACCTGTTCCCTTTTTCCCTCTGATTAGGTCCCTATATCTCTCTCTGTTTCTGTTCCTGTCCTTGTCGGATTCTTGTTTGTTGTGTTTCATGCCTGAGCCAGACTATCGTCATGTTTGCTGTAACCTTGTCCTGTCCTGTCGGAATCTGCCGGTCTATCTGAGCCTACCTATGTTTGGTTATTAAAGAAGCTCTGTTTAAGTTAGTTCGCTTTTGGGTCCTCATTCACTCACCATAACAGAAGAATCCGACCAAGAATGGACCCAGCGACTTCGGATCCTCTCCACTCAGCCGTCGGGATCCAGGGAGCGATGCTAGGCAGACACGAGCAGGAAGTGTCTGCTGCTCGACATGCCGTTGAGACCCTGGCCACCCAAGTCTCCAACCTCACAGAACAGGTTCACCATCTCCGCCTCGATCCACCGGCCACTTCCAGGGCTTTCGAATCTCCGGAGCCCAGAATCAATAACCCGCCGTGTTACTCTGGGGAGCCCACTGAATGCCGCTCGTTCCTCACCCAGTGTGATATCAGCACTGAATTTTATCAGCATATCGATTGCGCAACCAGGGGAGGAAAGACCTTGGACCATTGTTACTCTAACTTCCGCGACGCATATAAGGCCCTGCCCCGCCCCCCTTTCGGAAAAGCTGACCACGACTCCATTTTGTTGATCCCTGCCTACAGACAGAAACTAAAACAAGAGGCTCCCACGCTGAGGTCTGTCCAACGCTGGTCCGACCAAGCTGACTCCACACTCCAAGACTGCTTCCATCACGTGGACTGGGAGATGTTTCGTATTGCGTCAGATAACAACATTGACGAATACGCTGATTCGGTGTGCGAGTTCATTAGAACGTGCGTTGAAGATGTCTTTCCCATAGCAACGATTAAAACATTCCCTAACCAGAAACCGTGGATTGATGGCAGCATTCGTGTGAAACTGAAAGCGCGAACCACTGCTTTTAATCAGGGCAAGGTGTCTGGTAACATGACCGAATACAAACAGTGCAGCTATTCCCTCCGCAAGGCTATCAAACAAGCTAAGCGCCAGTACAGAGACAAAGTAGAATCTCAATTCAACGGCTCAGACACAAGAGGCATGTGGCAGGGTCTACAGTCAATCACGGACTACAGGAAGAAACCCAGCCCAGTCACGGACCAGGATGTCTTGCTCCCAGGCAGACTAAATAACTTTTTTGCCCGCTTTGAGGACAATACAGTGCCACTGACACGGCCTGCAACGAAAACATGCGGTCTCTCCTTCACTGCAGCCGAGGTGAGTAAGACATTTAAACGTGTTAACCCTCGCAAGGCTGCAGGCCCAGATGGCATCCCCAGCCGCGCCCTCAGAGCATGCGCAGACCAGCTGGCCGGTGTGTTTACGGACATATTCAATCAATCCCTATACCAGTCTGCTGTTCCCACATGCTTCAAGAGGGCCACCATTGTTCCTGTTCCCAAGAAAGCTAAGGTAACTGAGCTAAATGACTACCGCCCCGTAGCACTCACATCCGTCATCATGAAGTGCTTTGAGAGACTAGTCAAGGACCATATCACCTCCACCCTACCTGACACCCTAGACCCACTCCAATTTGCTTACCGCCCAAATAGGTCCACAGACGATGCAATCTCAACCACACTGCACACTGCCCTATCCCATCTGGACAAGAGGAATACCTATGTGAGAATGCTGTTCATCGACTACAGCTCGGCATTCAACACCATAGTACCCTCCAAGCTCGTCATCAAGCTCGAGACCCTGGGTCTCGACCCCGCCCTGTGCAACTGGGTACTGGACTTCCTGACGGGCCGCCCCCAGGTGGTGAGGGTAGGCAACAACATCTCCTCCCCGCTGATCCTCAACACTGGGGCCCCACAAGGTTGCGTTCTGAGCCCTCTCCTGTACTCCCTGTTCACCCACGACTGCGTGGCCACGCACGCCTCCAACTCAATCATCAAGTTTGCGGACGACACAACAGTGGTAGGCTTGATTACCAACAACAATGAGACGGCCTACAGGGAGGAGGTGAGGGCCCTCGGAGTGTGGTGTCAGGAAAACAACCTCACACTCAACGTCAACAAAACTAAGGAGATGATTGTGGACTTCAGGAAACAGCAGAGGGAACACCCCCCTATCCACATCGATGGAACAGTAGTGGAGAGGGTAGCAAGTTTTAAGTTCCTCGGCATACACATCACAGACAAACTGAATTGGTCCACTCACACAGACAGCATCGTGAAGAAGGCGCAGCAGCGCCTCTTCAACCTCAGGAGGCTGAAGAAATTCGGCTTGTCACCAAAAGCACTCACAAACTTCTACAGATGCACAATCGAGAGCATCCTGGCGGGCTGTATCACCGCCTGGTATGGCAACTGCACCGCCCTCAACCGTAAGGCTCTCCAGAGGGTAGTGAGGTCTGCACAACGCATCACCGGGGGCAAACTACCTGCCCTCCAGGACACCTACACCACCCGATGTCACAGGAAGGCCATAAAGATCATCAAGGACATCAACCACCCGAGCCACTGCCTGTTCACCCCGCTATCATCCAGAAGGCGAGGTCAGTACAGGTGCATCAAAGCTGGGACCGAGAGACTGAAAAACAGCTTCTATCTCAAGGCCATCAGACTGTTAAACAGCCACCACTAACACTGAGTGGCTGCTGCCAACACACTGACACTGACTCAACTCCAGCCACTTTAATAATGGGAATTGATGGGAAATGATGTAAATATATCACTAGCCACTTTAAACAATGCTACCTTATATAAATGTTACTTACCCTACATTATTCATCTCATACGCATACGTATATACTGTACTCTATATCATCGACGGTATCCTTATGTAATACATGTATCACTAGCATTTCGCTACACTCGCATTAACATCTGCTAACCATGTGTATGTGACAAATAAAATTTGATTTGATTTGATTTGATATTGTGTTTTCTCTCCAGCCCAACACTTACTCCAGGAGCACTGCTCGTGTCGCCTACGTCATATCTCTCCTTATTGGACGGGCTCGTGAGTGGGGCACGGCAATCTGGGAGGCAAGGGCTGAGTGTACTAACCAGTATCAAGACTTTAAGGAGGAGATGATACGGGTTTTTGATCGATCTGTTTTTGGGGAGGAGGCTTCCAGGGCCCTGTCTTCCCTATGTCAAGGCAATCGATCCATAACAGACTACTCTATTGAGTTTCGCACTCTTGCTGTCTCCAGTGGCTGGAACGAGCCGGCCTTGCTCGCTCGTCTTCTGGAGGGTTTCCGCGCAGAGGTAAAGGATGAGATTCTCTCCCGGGAGGTTCCTTCCAGCGTGGATTCCTTGATTGAACTCGCTATTCGCATTGAGCGACGGGTTGATCTTCGTCACCGAGCTCGTGGAAAGGAGCTCGCGCTCTCCGTCGCCTCCCTCTCCGCATCACTACCATCTTCCTCTGCCGGCTCGGGTGCTGAGCCCATGCAGCTGGGAGGTATCCGCATCTCGACTAAGGAGAGGGAACGGAGAATCACCAACCGCCTCTGTCTCTATTGCGGTTCCGCTGGTCATTTTGTCACTTCATGTCCAGTAAAAGGCCAGAGCTCGTCAGTAAGCGGAGGGCTACTGGTGAGCGCTACTACTCCTGTCTCTCCTTCAAGATCCTGCACTACCTTGTCGGTCCATCTACGCTGGACCGGTTCGTCAGCTTCCTGCAGTGCCTTAATAGACTCTGGGGCGGAGGGCTGTTTTATGGACGAGACCTGGGCTCGGGAACATGACATTCCTCTCAGACAGTTAAAGGAGCCCACGGCCTTGTTCGCCCTGGATGGTAGTCCTCTCCCCAGGATTCAGCGTGAGACGCTACCTTTAACCCTCACTGTTTCTGGTAATCATAGTGAAACCATTTCTTTTTTAATTTTTCGTTCACCTTTTACACCTGTTGTTTTGGGCCATCCCTGGCTAGTTTGTCATAATCCTTCCATTAATTGGTCTAGTAATTCTATCCTCTCCTGGAACGTCTCTTGTCATGTGAAATGTTTAATGTCTGCTATCCCTCCTGTTTCCTCTGTCTCTTCTTCACAGGAGGAGCCTGGTGATTTGACAGGGGTGCCGGAGGAATATCACGATCTGCGCACGGTGTTCAGTCGGTCCAGGGCCACCTCTCTTCCTCCACACCGGTCGTATGATTGTAGTATTGATCTCCTTCCGGGAACCACCCCCCCCCCGGGGTAGACTATACTCTCTGTCGGCTCCCGAACGTAAGGCTCTCGAAGATTATTTGTCTGTAGCTCTTGACGCCGGTACCATAGTCCCCTCCTCCTCTCCCGCCGGAGCGGGGTTTTTTTTTGTCAAGAAGAAGGACGGGTCTCTGCGCCCCTGCATAGATTATCGAGGGCTGAATGACATAACAGTGAAGAATCGTTATCCGCTTCCTCTTATGTCTTCAGCCTTCGAGATCCTGCAGGGAGCCAGGTTTTTCACTAAGTTGGACCTTCGTAACGCTTACCATCTCGTGCGCATCAGGGAGGGGGACGAGTGGAAGACGGCGTTTAACACTCCGTTAGGGCACTTTGAATACCGGGTTCTTCCTTTCGGCCTCGCTAACGCTCCAGCTGTCTTTCAGGCATTAGTCAATGATGTCCTGAGAGACATGCTGAACATCTTTGTTTTCGTTTACCTTGACGATATCCTGATTTTTTCACCGTCACTCCAGATTCATGTTCAGCACGTTCGACGTGTCCTCCAGCGCCTTTTAGAGAATTGTCTTTTTGTGAAGGCTGAGAAGTGCACTTTTCATGCCTCCTCCGTCACATTTCTCGGTTCTGTTATTTCCGCTGAAGGCATTAAGATGGATCCCGCTAAGGTCCAAGCTGTCATTGATTGGCCCGTCCCTAAGTCACGCGTCGAGCTGCAGCGCTTTCTCGGCTTCGCGAACTTCTATCGTCGTTTCATCCGTAATTTCGGTCAGGTGGCAGCTCCTCTCACAGCCCTTACTTCTGTCAAGACGTGCTTTAAGTGGTCCGTTTCCGCCCAGGGAGCTTTTGATCTCCTCAAGAATCGTTTTACATCCGCTCCTATCCTTGTTACACCTGACGTCTCTAGACAGTTCGTTGTCGAGGTTGACGCGTCAGAGGTGGGCGTGGGAGCCATCCTTTCTCAGCGCTCCCTCTCTGACGACAAGGTCCACCCATGCGCGTATTTTTCTCATCGCCTGTCGCCGTCGGAACGTAACTATGATGTGGGTAACCGCGAACTGCTCGCCATCCGGTTAGCCCTAGGCGAATGGCGACAGTGGTTGGAGGGGGCGACCGTTCCTTTTGTCGTTTGGACTGACCATAGGAACCTTGAGTACATCCGTTCTGCCAAACGACTTAATGCGCGTCAGGCGCGTTGGGCGCTGTTTTTCGCTCGTTTCGAGTTCGTGATTTCTTATCGTCCGGGCTCTAAGAACACCAAGCCTGATGCTTTGTCTCGTCTCTTCAGTTCTTCAGTAGCCTCCACTGACCCCGAGGGGATTCTCCCTGAGGGGCGTGTTGTCGGGTTGACTGTCTGGGGAATTGAGAGGCAGGTAAAACAAGCGCTCACTCACACTCCGTCGCCGCGCGCTTGTCCTAGGAACCTTCTTTTCGTTCCCGTTCCTACTCGTCTGGCCGTTCTTCAGTGGGCTCACTCTGCCAAGTTAGCCGGCCACCCTGGCGTTCGGGGTACGCTTGCTTCCATTCGCCAGCGTTTTTGGTGGCCCACCCGGGAGCATGACACGCGTCGTTTCGTGGCTGCTTGTTCGGTCTGCGCGCAGACTAAGTCCGGTAACTCTCCTCCTGCCGGCCGTCTCAGGCCGCTTCCTATTCCCTCTCGACCGTGGTCTCACATCGCCTTAGATTTTGTCACCGGACTGCCTTCGTCAGCGGGGAAGACTGTTATTCTTACGGTTGTCGATAGGTTCTCTAAGGCGGCTCATTTCATTCCCCTTGCTAAGCTTCCTTCTGCTAAAGAGACGGCACAAATCATCATCGAGAATGTTTTCAGAATTCATGGCCTTCCGTCAGACGTCGTTTCGGACAGAGGTCCGCAATTCACGTCTCAATTTTGGAGGGAGTTTTGCCGTTTGATTGGGGCTTCCGTCAGTCTCTCTTCCGGCTTTCACCCCCAGTCTAACGGTCAAGCAGAACGGGCCAATCAGACTATTGGTCGCATCTTACGCAGTCTTTCTTTTCGTAACCCTGCGTCTTGGTCAGAACAGCTCCCCTGGGCAGAATACGCCCACAACTCGCTTCCTTCGTCTGCGACCGGGCTATCTCCTTTTCAGAGTAGCCTCGGGTACCAGCCTCCGCTGTTCTCATCTCAGTTCGCCGAGTCCAGCGTCCCCTCCGCTCAGGCTTTTGTCCAACGTTGCGAGCGCACCTGGAAGAGGGTCAGGTCTGCACTTTGCCGTTATAGGACGCAGACTGTGAGGGCTGCTAATAAGCGTAGAACTAAGAGTCCTAGATATTGTCGCGGTCAGAGAGTTTGGCTCTCCACTCAGAACCTTCCCCTTAAGACGGCTTCTCGCAAGTTGACCCCGCGGTTCATTGGTCCGTTCCGTATTTCTCGGGTCATTAATCCTGTCGCAGTTCGACTTCTTCTTCCGCGATACCTTCGTCGCGTCCACCCGGTCTTCCATGTCTCCTGCATCAAGCCCGTCCTTCGCGCCCCCGCTCGTCTTCCCCCCCCCCCCCCATCCTTGTCGAGGGCGCACCCATCTACAGGGTCCGTAGAATTTTGGACATGCGTCCTCGGGGCCGTGGTCACCAGTACCTCGTAGATTGGGAGGGGTACGGTCCTGAGGAGAGGAGTTGGGTTCCCTCTCGGGACGTGCTGGACCGTGCGCTGATCGAGGATTTCCTCCGTTGCCGCCAGGTTTCCTCCTCGAGTGCGCCAGGAGGCGCTCGGTGAGTGGGGGGGTACTGTCATGTACTGTCATGTTGTGTCTTGTCTCTGTCCTTTCCCTTCACCCTGTCTCCCTCTGCTGGTCGTTGTTAGGTTACCTTTTCTCCCCCGCTTTCCCCCAGCTGTTCCTTGTCTCCTCTAACTACCCATTCACCCCGTTTCCCACCTGTTCCCTTTTTCCCTCTGATTAGGTCCCTATATCTCTCTCTGTTTCTGTTCCTGTCCTTGTCGGATTCTTGTTTGTTGTGTTTCATGCCTGAGCCAGACTATCGTCATGTTTGCTGTAACCTTGTCCTGTCCTGTCGGAATCTGCCGGTCTATCTGAGCCTACCTATGTTTGGTTATTAAAGAAGCTCTGTTTAAGTTAGTTCGCTTTTGGGTCCTCATTCACTCACCATAACAGAGGTGGAAGATGAATGAGCCAATCGTAAACTGGGGATTATTAGGTGACCATGAAGGTTTGAGGGCCAGATTGGGAATTTAGCCAGGACACCGGGGTTAACACATCACTCTTACGATAAATGCCATGGGATCTTTAATGACCTCAGAGAGTCAGGACACCCGTTTAATGTCCCACCCAAAAGACGGCACCCTACACAGGGCAATGTCCCCAATCACTGCCCTGGGGTATTGGGATATTTTTCAGACCAGAGGAAAGACTGAATCCTACTGGCCCTCCAATACCACCTGGTCTCCCATCCAGGGACCAACCAGGACCAAACCTGCTTAGCTTCAGAGGCAAGCCAGCAGTGGGATGCAGGGTGGTATGCTGCTGGCTGTAAGCAGCAAGTAGGCAGGAAGTAGGCAGGAAGTAGGCAGGAAGTAGGCAGCAAGCAGAGAGCATACAGAGAGAATGGCCAAAACATGTCAAACTAGGCTAGTTATAGAACCCGTACATCTTTGCTGAAGGTCTCTGTGTCCCAGTTATTCAACACAGTTTCAAGATTTTACATCTCCAGCTACAATCTTTGTTTTTCTCAGGATTGTCCCCGATTAACTTAAGTTCTGTTAACAGAGTTCTGTTTTGGCTCTGTTCTCTCTCAGGTACACTACAAGTTTCCACATGTCCTGTTGTTCTGGCACAGGGTGATCGTTTGAGATAGATATGGTGGTTGCCATGGCTATATAAGACATACTAAACAGGGGTTGGGTTAAATGTGGAAGACACATTTCAGGTGATCACATTCAGTTGGACAACTGACTAGGTCTCCTCCCTTTCCCTTTGCCTTTAAACAGAGAGCTCTGTAAAGAGAGAGAGAGAGAGAGAGACAGAGACACAGAGACAGAGAGAGAGCTCTGTAAAGAGAGAGAGAGAGAGAGAGAGAGAGAGAGAGAGAGAGAGAGACAGAGACAGAGAGAGAGAGACAGAGACAGAGAGACAGAGACAGAGACAGAGAGACAGAGACAGAGAGACAGAGAGACAGAGACAGAGACTGAGAGACAGAGACTGAGAGACAGAGACAGACAGAGAGACAGAGACAGACAGAGAGACAGAGACAGACAGAGAGACAGAGACAGACACAGAGACAGAGACAGAGACAGAGAGAGAGAGACAGAGACAGACACAGAGAGACAGAGACAGACACAGAGAGACACAGACACAGAGACAGAGACAGACAGACACAGAGACAGACACAGACACAGACACACAGACACACAGAGAGACAGACAGAGAGCACATGTTTTTCTGACTTGCATTAAACGCTGGAAGGAGCAGTGAGAGAGGGAGGGAGGGAGGGAGGAGCAGTGAGAGAAGGGTGGAGGGAGGGAGGAGCAGTGAGAGAGGGAGGGAGGAGCAGTGTGAGAGGGAGGGAGGGAGGAGCAGTGAGAGAGGGAGGGAGGGAGGGAGGAGCAGTGAGAGAGGGAGGGAGGGAGGGAGGAGCAGTGAGAGAGGGAGGGAGGGAGGAGCAGTGAGAGAGGGGTGGAGGGAGGGAGGAGCAGTGAGAGAGGGAGGGAGGAGCAGTGTGAGAGGGAGGGAGGGAGGAGCAGTGAGAGAGGGAGGGAGGAGCAGTGTGAGAGGGAGGGAGGGAGGGAGGAGCAGTGAGAGAGGGAGGGAGGAGCAGTGAGAGAGGGGTGGAGGGAGGGAGGAGCAGTGAGAGAGGGGTGGAGGGAGGGAGGAGCAGTGAGAGAGGGAGGGAGGAGCAGTGTGAGAGGGAGGGAGGGAGGAGCAGTGAGAGAGGGAGGGAGGAGCAGTGTGAGAGGGAGGGAGGGAGGAGCAGTGAGAGAGGGAGGGAGGAGCAGTGTGAGAGGGAGGGAGGGAGGGAGGAGCAGTGAGGGAGGGAGGGAGGAGCAGTGAGAGAGGGAGGGAGGGAGGAGCAGTGAGAGAGGGGTGGAGGGAGGGAGGAGCAGTGAGAGAGGGAGGGAGGGAGGAGCAGTGAGAGAGGGGTGGAGGGAGGGAGGAGCAGTGAGAGAAGGGTGGAGGGAGGGAGGAGCAGTGAGAGAGGGAGGGAGGAGCAGTGTGAGAGGGAGGGAGGGAGGAGCAGTGAGAGAGGGAGGGAAGAGCAGTGTGAGAGGGAGGGAGGGAGGAGCAGTGAGAGAGGGAGGGAGGAGCAGTGTGAGAGGGAGGGAGGGAGGGAGGAGCAGTGAGAGAGGGAGGGAGGGAGGAGCAGTGAGAGAGGGAGGGAGGGAGGGAGCAGCAGTGAGAGAGGGAGGGAGGGAGGGAGGGAGCAGCAGTGAGAGAGCTGGCAGCCATTGATGTCAGGTACACGCTGGAATATTTTCCCAAGGTGGTGAAAGAGGAGTGTCATAGCAACACCCAGGAGGAGAGAGAGACGGGGGCTGTCAGAACGAGAGAGCAGACAAGGACACAAACTCCTACCTGGAGGTGACAGCATTCACTCCCCAATATGCCCCAGTAGGCACAACTAAGACAACATAACCAACAAAAATGGGTCACAACTCCTGGAGCTCTGTAGCACACTGTGTCAGTACACAGTCAATGGTAGGCTTCAAAGGGACTCTAATGGTAGGCTTCAAGGGGATTGTAATGGTAGGCTTCAAGGGGATTGTAATGGTAGGCTTCAAGGGGACTCTAATGGTAGGCTTCATGCGGACTCTAATGGTAGGCTTTAAGGGGACTCTAATGGTAGGCTTCAAGGGGATTGTAATGGTAGGCTTCAAGGGGACTCTAATAGTAGGCTTCAAGGGGATTGTGATGGTAGGCTTCAAGGGGACTCTAATAGTAGGCTTCAAGGGGATTGTAATGGTAGGCTTCAAGGGGACTCTAATTATTTATTATTTATTTACCCGTTATTACTAATGGTAGGCTTCAAGGAGACTCTAATGGTAGGCTGCAAGGTGACTCTAATGGTAGGCTTCAAGGGGACTCTAATGGTAGGCTGCAATGGGACTCTAATGGTAGGCTTCTAGGGGACTCTAATGGTAGGCTACAATTGGACTCTCATGGTAGGCTTCAATTGGACTCTAATGGTAGGCTTCAAGGGGACTCTAATGGTAGGCTTCAAGGGGACTCTAATGGTAGGCATCTAGGGGACTCTAATGGCAGGCTTCAAGAACACTCAAATGGTAGGCTTCAAGGGGACTCTAATGGCAGGCTTCAAGGGGAATTTAATGGCAGCCTTCAAGGGGACTCTAATGGCAGGCTTCAAGGGGACTCTAATGGCAGGCTTCAAGGGGACTCTAATGGTAGGCTTCAAGGGGACTCTAATGGTAGGCTTCAAGGGGACTCTAATGGTAGGCTGCAAGGGGACTCTAGTGTAGGCTGCAAGGGGACTCTAATGGTAGGCTGCAAGGGGACTCTAATGGTAGGCTGCAAGGGGACTCTAATGGTAGGCTGCAAGGGGACTCTAATGGCAGGCTTCAAGGGGAATCTAATGGCAGGCTTCAAGGGGACTCTAATGGCAGGCTTCAAGGGGACTCTAATGGCAGGCTTCAAGGGGACTCTAATGGCAGGCTTCAAGGGGACTCTAATGGTAGGCTTCAAGGGGACTCTAATGGTAGGCTTCAAGGGGACTCTAATGGTAGGCTTCAAGGGGACTCTAATGGTAGGCTGCAAGGGGACTCTAATCTTAGGCTGCAAGAGGACTCTAATGGTAGGCTTCAAGGGTAATCTAATGGTAGGCTTCAAGGGGACTCTAATGGTACTGCACCTATAGCTTTTTTTAACCTTTATTTAACTACAGTAGTACTGTATATTACTTTATCGCTGACCTCAACCCAGAGTCTCTCAGAGCGCTCACAGTCAACCCACTGACCTCAACCCAGAGTCTCTCAGAGCGTTCACAGTCAGCCCACTGACCTCAACCCAGAGTCTCTCAGAGCGTTCACAGTCAACCCACTGACCTCAACCCAGAGTCTCTCAGAGCGTTCACAGTCAGCCCACTGACCTCAACCCAGAGTCTCTCAGAGCGTTCACAGTCAGCCCACTGACCTCAACCCAGAGTCTCTCAGAGCGTTCACAGTCATCCCACTGACCTCAACCCAGAGTCTCTCAGAGCGTTCACAGTCAGCCCACTGACCTCAACCCAGAGTCTCTCAGAGCGTTCACAGTCAGCCCACTGACCTCAACCCAGAGTCTCTCAGAGCGTTCACAGTCAGCCCACTGACCTCAACCCAGAGTCTCTCAGAGCGTTCACAGTCAGCCCACTGACCTCAACCCAGAGTCTCTCAGAGCGTTCACAGTCAGCCCACTGACCTCAACCCAGAGTCTCTCAGAGCGTTCACAGTCAGCCCACTGACCTCAACCCAGAGTCTCTCAGAGCGTTCACAGTCAGCCCACTGACCTCAACCCAGAGTCTCTCAGAGCGTTCACAGTCAACTCACTACCACTGCTATTAGATCACAGCAAAATCACAGTCTACCTGAACAGAGCAATACTCAACCATGAGGCAACAAAGCCCAACATACTGTACGCTCCTTTGAAATGCTATAGATGGAAGGAAAGTATTATAGCAACCAACCAGACAACAATTAGACAACAACACATGTAATACCGTTTAGACAACTTCCTGGAGAAAACGTTTCACTGAGATAGCGAAGGAGTAAACCTGCCAGTAGAAAGCCTACAGTATATTTGACCTTTCAACTTCCCTATCAAATCTAAACATGTCCAGCAGACATCAGAAACCAGCTCAATGTAATTTAATAATCAATAGAATCTAACCACTTGTGGGAAAATTGTAAAACACTAAACAAACAATAACACGAAGAGTTATGAGAGAGAGAGAGAGAGAGAAAGACAGAGAGTATAATGTTTACTGTTTTTATTGTTTATTATCTACTTCACTTGCTTTGAAAATGTAAACATATGTTTCCCATGCCAATTAAAGCCCCTTGAATTGAGAGAGAGAGAACAACAAAAAATGTCCAGCAGTCTAATTTAACAACATGTGGGGTTTTATGTGACAATTTGGGAGCATGGTAATATATTCCACTGGGTCGTCATTGACCGAGTACCAATCAGAGCGGTTGCTGGCAGCTTCCTGCACTTTGAGACTTATGACACTCCCCCTCCACCTCCCCTGGAGTTTATAACGGCAGGAGGGAGAACCCAATCATTCTAGAGTGTTCTTTCCTGCCTCACAGCTCCAGACCCCCTCCTCACTTTAACACCTAGACAGACCTACTACACCTGTTGCTGTTCTGTTCTTCTCTTCCTCTGTGACAGAGGTCTCTGTCTGTCACCACTCTGTTGGTCTTTAAATCCTCCTTCATTCATCCATTTGTCTATCCATCCGTCCATCCAGAAAGAGAGAGAGAGTGACTGGGAGAGACTTCCCAGGTTTATGTGAATACCCTGAACAGACTGAACTGACAGACAGACTGACAGACCTGCAACACTATTTGGGACGTTATCTGTTATTCATTTAGGTATGTATACGTTTATTATACTTCCCCCTAGACGCTGCTACTGTAGACTACCGTGTGTTTTATCTTACTGCTGAAAGGTCAACGTGGTTCATCTGACTGACAGTAAGATGCTGTACGGACAGAGAAACGTGTGAGTGTTTGTGTTGTATGTTTGTGTCTTTTCTGAGGTTGTGTAGGTTGATGTCATTTGTGTCGTCACAGATGTGTGTGTGTAGTGTGTGTGTGTGTGTGTGTGTGTAATCTACCTGTGTGCTTGTGATGACATTTGCATTGTTAAAAAGGTGCATTGAGTTCAAGTGTGTGTATGTAAGTGTGTGTGTGTGTGTGTGTGTGTGTAGTGTGTGTGTGTAATCTACCTGTGTGCTTATGATGACATTTGCGTTGTTAAAAAGGTGCATTGAGTTCAAGTGTGTGTATGTAAGTGTGTGTGTGTGTGTGTGTGTGTGTGTACTCCTTCCATGTGTTGATAGAGCTGCATGTCTTGACAGTAGGTCTCCAGGGGTTATGTAACAGTGAATACATACCTCCCCAGAATAGCTTGAAGAGAATTGCATGCCTCGGTTTACCCAGCACAACCCAATTTAAACCCACGGGTGCCAATCACAACTGAACCAGGTCAACTTGGTTCGTAACACTTGTATGTAAATGCTGGGGAAATAACTGTACTTTTTCATCGAGATCAAAGACTTCTCTCTCTCTCTCTCTCTCTCTCTCTCTCTCTCTCTCTCTCTCTCTCTCTCTCTCTCTCTCTCTCTCTCTCTCTCTCTCTCTCTCTCTCTCTCTCTCTCTCTCTCTCTCTCTCTCTCTCTCTCTCTCTCTCTCTCTCTCTCTCTCTCTCTCTCTCTCTCTCTCTCTCTCTCTCTCTCTCTCTCTCTCTCTCTCTCTCTCTCTCTCTCTCTCTCTCTCTCTCTCTCTCTCTCTCTCTCTCTCTCTCTCTCTCTCTCTCTCTCTCTCTCTCTCTCTCTCTCTCTCTCTCTCTCTCTCTCTCTCTCTCTCTCTCTCTCTCTCTCTCTCTCTCTCAAACATGTGTTTACGTTGCCAAAGGGAATAGACACAACACAAGGGAAATAAACAAGAGAAACTTTAGTAAACACTGATAAATGTTGTTATATTATGTCTTCGTTGTAACAATGTGAAGATAAATAAACAGATCAATATAGTTTGTATTCACAATGTTGTTTGTGCTCCTCTGGTTGCCCTTTTCTCAAAGCAATGGGCCACACATCTTCCTAGTGTGACTACACACTGTGGCGTTTTACCCAACAGATATGGATTTGTTGTCCTTAGGCCATTTTGCCACAACTTTGGAAGTATACTTGGGGTCATTGTCCATTTGGAAGACCCATTTGCGACCAAGCTTTAACTTCCTGACTGATGTCTTGAGATGTTGCTTCAATATATTCACATAATTTTCCTTCCTTTTGTGAAGTGCCCCAGTCCCTCCTGCAGCAAAGCACCCCCACAACATGATGCTGCCACACCCGTGCTTCACGGTTGGGATGGTGTTCTTCTGCTTGCAAGCCTCTCCCTTTTTCTTCCAAACATAACGATGGTCATTGTGGCCAAACAGTTCTATTTTTGTTTCATCAGACATCAGGACATTTCTCCAAAAAGTACGATCTTTGTCCCCATCTGCAGTTGCAAACCGTAGTCTGGCTTTTTTATGGCGGTTTTGGAGCAGTGGCTTCTTTCTTGCTGAGATGCCATTCAGGTTATGTCGATATATGACTCATTTTACTGCGGATATAGATACTTTTGTACCCGTTTCCTCCAGCATCTTCACAAGGTCATATGCTGTTGTTCTGGGACTGATTTGCACTTTTCGCACCAAAGTACATTCCTCTCTAGGAGACAGAACGTGCCTCCTTCCTGAGCGGTATGACGGCTATATGGTCCAATGGTGTTTATACTTGCGTACTATTGTTTGTACAGATGAATGTGGTACCTTCAGGCGTTTGGAAATTTCTCCCAAGGATGAACCAGACTTGTGGAGGTCCACATTATTTTTCTGAGGTCTTGGCTGATTTCTTTAGATTTTCCCATGATGTCAAGCAAAGATGCACTGAGTTTGAAGGTAGATCTTGAAATACATCCACAGGTACACCTGGTATACCTCCAACTGACTCAAATTATGTCAATTAGGACAGACAGTAGGGTGAAGGACAGACAGTAAGGTGTAGGACAGACAGTGTGGTATAGGACAGACAGTATGGTGTAGGACAGACAGTATGGTATAGGACTGACAGTATGGTGTAGGACAGACAGTATGGTGTAGGACAGACAGTATGGTATAGGACAGACAGTATGGTGTAGGACAGACAGTATGGTGTAGGACAGACAGTATGGTGTAGGACAGACAGTATGGTGTAGGACAGACAGTATGGTGTAGGACAGACAGTATGGTGTAGGACAGACAGTATGATGTAGGACAGACAGTATGGTGTAGGACAGGCAGTATGATGTAGGACAGACAGTATGATGTAGGACAGACAGTATGGTGTAGGACAGACAGTATGATGTAGGACAGACAGTATGATGTAGGACAGACAGTATGGTGTAGGACAGACAGTATGATGTAGGACAGACAGTATGATGTAGGACAGACAGTATGGTGTAGGACAGACAGTATGGTGTAGGACAGACAGTATGATGTAGGACAGACAGTATGGTGTAGGACAGACAGTATGGTGTAGGACAGACAGTATGGTGTAGGACAGACAGTATGGTGTAGGACAGACAGTATGGTGTAGGACAGACAGTATGATGTAGGACAGACAGTATGGTGTAGGACAGACAGTATGGTGTAGGACAGACAGTATGATGTAGGACAGACAGTATGATGTAGGACAGACAGTATGGTGTAGGACAGACAGTATGGTGTAGGACAGACAGTATGGTGTAGGACAGACAGTATGGTGTAGGACAGACAGTATGGTGTAGGACAGACCTGAAACGTGATATCTTAGACTCAAGTCTTCACATGATTGTGTTGTATAACGGTGGCCCTCGCATACACACACTAACACACACACACACACACACAAACACTAACCCGCATACACACACTAATCCACACACACACACACAAACACTAACCCACACACTAACCCGCATACACACACTAACCCGCATACACACACTACCACACACACACACACACACACACACACACAGACACACACACACAGAGTCGGGGAGAACGTTGGAAAACTACTGAGAGACATTCCTGGAGAGTGAGAGGAGACGTGTTGGTATGGCTGTTCAACCAGACTAATTATACCCTGTGACAACACAGACAGAATCATGTTTAAATGCATCACAGAAGTCGACCAATCACACCGTCTATGTAGATAGTTTATCTGAACCTGGTGTAAACTTAGACGAACAAAATAAAGGAAAGAATATTTTAAAAGATATGTTAAGAAATAAAGATATGGAGGATTGGAAATGATCCAGACAATAACATTAATTGAAGCCACAATCTATTTGTCCTATTAAAGTTGATCCACCCGCCCCCCCGCACCCCCCGACTTATATACTGAGTTGACAGTATTAAAGTTGATCCACCCCCCCCCCCCCCCCCCCCCCTAACTTATATACTGGGTTGTCAGTACTAAAGTTGATCCACCCCCCCCTCCCCCCTAACTTATATACTGAGTTGACAAAGCATTATGAACACCCTTGACATTTTATTTAACCTTCATTTATCTAGGAAGGTCAGTTAAGGACAAATTCTTATTTACAATGACGGCCTACCCCAGCCTAACCCTACCCCAGCCTAACCCTACCCCAGCCTATCCCTACCCCAGCCTAACCCTACCCCAGCCTATCCCTACCCCAGCCTATCCCTACCCCAGCCTAACCCTACCCCAGCCTAACCCTACCCCAGCCTATCCCTACCCCAGCCTAACCCTACCCCAGCCTATCCCTACCCCAGCCTAACCCTACCCCAGCCTATCCCTACCCCAGCCTAACCCTACCCCAGACTATCCCTACCCCAGCCTAACCCTACCCCAGACTATCCCTACCCCAGCCTATCCCTACCCCAGCCTATCCCTACCCCAGCCTATCCCTACCCCAGCCTAACCCTACCCCAGCCTAGCCCTACCCCGGCCTATCCCTACCCCAGCCTATCCCTACCCCAGCCTATCCCTACCCCAGCCTAACCCTACCCCAGCCTATCCCTACCCCAGCCTAACCCTACCCAAGCCTAACCCTTCCCAAGCCAAACCCTACCCCAGACAAAACCTACCCCAGCCAAACCCTACCCCAGCCTAACCCTACCCCAGCCTAACCCTTCCCAAGCCAAACCCTACCCCAGACAAACCCTACCCCAGACAAAACCTACCCCAGCCAAACCCTACCCCAGCCTAACCCTACCCCAGCCTAACCCTATCCCAGCCCCAGGAGTGGTGTGTGTAGTGATAGAGGTATCGAGGTATACTATGTGTGTGTGTGTGTTTGTGTGTGTGTGTGTGATGTGTGTAGACCTAAGTGATGTGTGTAGACCTAAGTGATGTGTCTCGACCTAAGTGATGTGTGTCGACCTAAGTGATGTGTCTCGACCTAAGTGCTAGTCAAGGAAGTGGTTTGTTAGCAGAGCCAGAGTTGGCTTATACCTGTCTTGACGAGAGAGGGCAGGTAAAGGGTCGGAGACAGAGAGTAGAGTTCAAGGGTAGAGGTCAGAGGTCGAAGACGCCTGTCTCTACTAGAACCAGGTGAGACAGTGTCGGCTACATGTATCGGCAAGCCACCGTTCTAACCATTAATAAACCAAGAGAAACCCCTCCCTTTTTTTGACAGAGGGTGACACTGGTTTTTGGAGGTAGGAGGTACCATAGCAGATTCCTGGAGTGGAGCCTTGCCCTCCATACCTGGTCGCTAGAACACAGTGAGAGCTGGGAAATCTGCTCCCCAGCCGGACCCTCTAGACATGTCTACTGAATCAGCACTACATTCAGAGAGGAGGAAAGAAAGAAAGGAGACACAGACAGAGACAGAGACAGAGACAGAGACAGAGACAGAGACAGAGACAGAGACAGAGACACAGACAGAGACAGAGACAGAGACAGAGACAGAGACAGAGACAGAGACAGAGACACAGACACAGACACAGACACAGACACAGACACAGACACAGACACAGACACAGACAGACAGACAGACAGACAGACAGACAGACAGACAGACAGACAGACAGACAGACAGACAGACAGACAGACAGACAGACAGACAGACAGACAGACAGACAGACAGAGAGAGAGAGAGAGACACTTGTGAAAGACCGAGGGAGGAGGAGAGGAACTGGCCAACCCTTAGAGCCTGGTTCCTCTCCAGGTTTCTTCTGTGCTTCTGCATTGCATGCTGTTTGGGGTTGTAGGCTGGGTTTCTGTACAGCACCAAGTGAGATCTGCTGATGTGAAAATGGCTTCATGAATACATTGTATTGAATTTGATTGGCTGCAGTTGTGGTCCAGCTGTATAATACTGGGATTGTAGTTCTCTTCTCCACCACTCCTTCTACCCACCGACAGAACGTCTCCTCACATATCCCTCTAGTGTGAAGACAGACAGAAACATAATCCATACATTCAGATCGACACTGGTAGTAAATATGACAGATCTGAACAGGAGTCCTGGGATTGATAATTACTTAGTCGTCTTCCCTTTAAGATAAATCTCCCTCCCTTTCCTTCCCTTCCTCCCTCCCTCCATCTCCCTTCCCTCCTCCCTCCCTTCCCTACTCCCTCCCTTCCCTCCTCCCACCCTCACTTCCCTCCTCCCTCCCTCCCTCATCTCCCCTACAGCCTCAGTCTCACCCCCTCATCTCCCCTACAGCCCCAGTCTCACCCCCCTCATCTCCCCTACAGCCCCAGTCTCACCCCCCCCCATCTCCCCTACAGCCCCAGTCTCACCCCCCCCCATCTCCCCTACAGCCCCAGTCTCCCCCCCCCCATCTCCCCTACAGCACCAGTCTCACCCCCCCATCTCCCCTACAGCACCAGTCTCACCCCCCCCCCCATCTCCCCTACAGCCCCAGTCTCACCCGCCCCCCCATCTCCCCTACAGCACCAGTCTCACCCCCCCATCTCCCCTACAGCACCAGTCTCACCCCTGCCCCCCCCCCCCCCTCATCTCCCCTACAGCCCCAGTCCTACCCCCCTCACCTTTTGCAGCACAAAACACCACTCTATAAAGACTATCTTGCCAGTTGCCTTCATGGCGTTAGCTACTCTTAATACTGTAACTACGTTAGAAAGATTGCTTTTATGTAGTATCGGATACATTTGTAAAAAAACACCTTTTGTTCATTAGAAACTGCTATATTGCTGCTTCAGCAGCACCATAACCTTTGATTACATCTCTAACAGTCCACATCGCATGAACACGACGCATAACTGCCTCAGTGCTAGCTCTGGTCCCATTGTGTGATGACAACGAGGAACGCACGTTAACGCCCTGGACCAGAGCTAGCAGGACATAACCTACATCAGGACATAACCTACATCAGGACTTAACCTACATCAGGACATAACCTACATCAGGACTTAACCTACATCAGGACATAACCTACATCAGGACTTAACCTACATCAGGACTTAACCTACATCAGGACATAACCTACATCAGGACTTAACCTACATCAGGACATAACCTACATCAGGACTTAACCTACATCAGGACATAACCTACATCAGGACTTAACCTACATCAGGACTTAACCTACATCAGGACATAACCTACATCAGGACTTAACCTACATCAGGACATAACCTACATCAGGACATAACCTACATCAGGACATAACCTACATCAGGACTTAACCTACATCAGGACATAACCTACATCAGGACTTAACCTACATCAGGACTTAACCTACATCAGGACTTAACCTACATCAGGACTTAACCTACATCAGGACTTAACCTACATCAGGACATAACCTACATCAGGACTTAACCTACATCAGGACTTAACCCACATCAGGACATAACCTACATCAGGACTTAACCTACATCAGAGCATAACCTACATCAGGACTTAACCTACATCAGAGCATAACCTACATCAGGACTTAACCTACATCAGGACTTAACCTACATCAGGACATAACCTACATCAGGACTTAGCCTACATCAGGACTTAACCTACATCAGGACTTAACCTACATCAGGACTTAACCTACATCAGGACTTAACCTACATCAGGACATAACCTACATCAGGACATAACCTACATCAGGACATAACCTACATCAGGACTTAACCTACATCAGGACTTAACCTACATCAGGACTTAACCTACATCAGGACTTAACCTACATCAGGACATAACCTACAATAGGACTTAACCTACATCAGGACTTAACCTACATCAGGACATAACCTACAATAGGACTTAACCTACATCAGGACTTAACCTACATCAGGACATAACCTACATCAGGACATAACCTACATCAGGACTTAACCTACATCAGGACTTAACCTACATCAGGACTTAACCTACATCAGGACATAACCTACATCAGGACATAACCTACATCAGGACTTAACCTACATCAGGACTTAACCTACATCAGGACATAACCTACATCAGGACTTAACCTACATCAGGACTTAACCTACATCAGGACATAACCTACATCAGGACATAACCTACATCAGGACATAACCTACATCAGGACTTAACCTACATCAGGACTTAACCTACATCAGGACATAACCTACATCAGGACTTAACCTACATCAGGACTTAACCTACATCAGGACTTAACCTACATCAGGACTTAACCTACATCAGAGTTCTTCAATAGTGGGCTGCAGGCCAGATTCATCCCACGGGTGATTTTATTTCGCACTCCAAGTTTTTGTTTTTTGTTTTTTTGTTGTTGCACATAAACAACGGTAAAATCACCAGGTTATCAGCTCAGAGGGGTAAAATCACCAGGTTATCAGCCCAGAGTGGTAAAATCACTAGGTTATCAGCTCAGAGGGGTAAAATCACCAGGTTATCAGCCCAGAGGGGTAAAATCACCAGGTTATCAGCCCAGAGTGGTAAAATCACTAGGTTATCAGCTCAGAGGGGTAAAATCACCAGGTTATCAGCTCAGAGTGGTAAAATCACCAGGTTATCAGCCCAGAGGGGTAAAATCACTAGGTTATCAGCTCAGAGGGGTAAAACCACCAGGTTATCAGCCCAGAGTGGTAAAATCACCAGGTTATCAGCTCAGAGGGGTAAAATCACCAGGTTATCAGCCCAGAGGGGTAAAATCACCAGGTTATCAGCCCAGAGGGGTAAAATCACCAGGTTATCAGCTCAGAGTGGTAAAATCACCAGGTTATCAGCCCAGAGGGGTAAAATCACCAGGTTATCAGCCCAGAGGGGTAAAATCACCAGGTTATCAGCTCAGAGTGGTAAAATCACCAGGTTATCAGCCCAGAGGGGTAAAATCACCAGGTTATCAGCCCAGAGGGGTAAAATCACCAGGTTATCAGCTCAGAGTGGTAAAATCACCAGGTTATCAGCCCAGAGGGGTAAAATCACCAGGTTATCAGCCCAGAGGGGTAAAATCACCAGGTTATCAGCTCAGAGTGGTAAAATCACCAGGTTATCAGCCCAGAGGGGTAAAATCACCAGGTTATCAGCCCAGAGGGGTAAAATCACCAGGTTATCAGCCCAGAGGGGTAAAATCACCAGGTTATCAGCCCAGAGGGGTAAAATCACCAGGTTATCAGCTCAGAGTGACTGTATTGGAAGACATCTGTTCCCACACACTGTAAACAGAGAGACACGTCCCCGTATCTCAATGTCATCAAGGTTTGGAAATTATTCTGTGTTTGTCAAGTGGTGTCTCTGTTTGGGGTTGTTGGTGGTCAGTTTGCAGTGGACACGTTATTTATAATTATGCTCCGCCTCCCACGTCCATCTGCTGAAGAAAAACAATGAGTCCCGTGGCTGAATGGAGCACTGACCTACACAGCCAATGTAACTTCTCCATTGTCCCTCAACCAGGCTGTCATGTCATTGGGGAGCACTGACCTACACAGCCAATGCAACTTCTCCATTGTCCCTCAACCAGGCTGTCATGTCATTGACAAGCCACACCAGTAGTAACAACAGTAGACGATGGTAATGTTATCTCAACGTTTAGCCAAAGAAGTGGCTAAGCTAGATTTAACTGAGCAAAACCGTTTCAACCGGTCTAATGTAAGAGTTGTGACTGAGTTCATTCTCACCTGGGCAGCGTCGTACCCATAGGTTTCTATGGTGGGAGCCAGAGCCCAGTGGGAACCCACCGTCACCTATAGAGGGTGCTGTTGTGACTACTGTAGAGACCATTGGACAGGCCTCTATATACACCAATATACTTCTACCTGAACCTGAACACCACAACAGGCCTCTATATACACCAATACACTTCTACCTGAACCTGAACACCACAACAGGCCTCTATATACACCAATACACTTCTACCTGAACACCACAACAGGCCTCTATATACACCAATACACTTCTACCTGAACCTGAACACCACAACAGGCCTCTATATACACCAATACACTTCTACCTGAACCTGAACACCACAACAGGCCTCTATATACACCAATACACTTCTACCTGAACCTGAACACCACAACAGGCCTCTATATACACCAATACACTTCTACCTGAACCTGAACACCACAACAGGCCTCTATATACACCAATACACTTCTACCTGAACCTGAACACCACAACAGGCCTCTATATACACCAATACACTTCTACCTGAACACCACAACAGGCCTCTATATACACCAATACACTTCTACCTGAACCTGAACACCACAACAGGCCTCTATATACACCAATACACTTCTACCTGAACACCACAACAGGCCTCTATATACACCAATACACTTCTACCTGAACCTGAACACCACAACAGGCCTCTATATACACCAATACACTTCTACCTGAACCTGAACACCACAACAGGCCTCTATATACACCAATACACTTCTACCTGAACCTGAACACCACAACAGGCCTCTATATACACCAATACACTTCTACCTGAACCTGAACACCACAACAGGCCTCTATATACACCAATACACTTCTACCTGAACCTGAACACCACAACAGGCCTCTATATACACCAATACACTTCTACCTGAACACCACAACAGGCCTCTATATACACCAATACACTTCTACCTGAACCTGAACACCACAACAGGCCTCTATATACACCAATACACTTCTACCTACCGCCAGTTAAATCCTCCATGATCAACCACTCACCAGAAAACACTATGTAAATGGCAACAAGTCTTTGCTCACCTCCCGGGGTTTCGGTCCATAAAACCTTGGGGGCCTCGTTCCCTGAAGAAGAGGGGGCTGGCGGACATTTTGTCAACGATGCTCAGCGCTGCCGGGTGAGACCCCGCCCATCTCTCCCCCACTCCCTCGTTCACGCCCCCCTCCCCCCACTCCCTCCTACACGCCCCCCCCCCCCCCCCCCCCACTCCCTCCTTCACGCCCTCCACTCCCTCCTACACCCCCCCACTCCCTCCTACACCCCCCCACTCCCTCCTTCACCCCCCCCCACTCCATCCTTCACCCCCCCCCCCCCCCTCCATGACCAGTCAGCGTCTGACTTCAGAGTAAATAGCTTTTGTATTTGTGTTCTTCCTACATCCTTTCTTTCTTTATCTCCACTTCCTCTCCTCCTTGTCCCTGTATCAGCTGATCATGGACTGGCTTCCTGTCGTTGAGTTCCTTGTTTATTTATTAGCTGTTTGTTTATTGTAATTGAGCTTGACAGGATGCACGTGGTGAATGTTCCTCAGCGATCAACCATGTTGTCATGTGGTTCTGTTAAGATGTCAGTTCTATTTGTGCAACTCCCCCCTCTGCTTACCCTCCCTCAGCCCCATCCCAACGCCCCCCTCTGCTTACCCTCCCTCAGCCCCATCCCAACGCCCCCCTCTGCCTACCCTCCCTCAGCCCCATCCCAACACCCCCTCTCCTTACTCTACCTCAGCCCCATCCCAACACCCCCTCTCCTTACCCTCCCTCAGCCCCATCCCAACACCCCCCTCTGCCTACCCTCCCTCAGCCCCATCCCAAAACCCCTCTGTTTTACAGTCATGAGATTATTGGAAGTGTTCCTATGGTATATCTATGTATCTATATGTATATTCTGAACTTTCCCTTCCTTTCTTTGATCCTGTCTTCTCTGCTGTTTGCATGGTAGTGTACAGCAGGAATGGTCAACTCAGGGTTGGGCTCCATTCCATTTCAACTACAGTCCATTCAGGAAGTACCCTGAAATTCCAATTCCAATTATCTTCAATGCTTTTCAACTAGGAATATTTGGAATTGGAATGGACTTTACTTCTGGAATTGACTGTAATTGTAATGGAATTGAGCCCTAACCCTGTCCAGGCCAACCGTCCTCCTGGAGAGCTAGGGATCCTGCAGAGGCTGCAGTAGAGAGAAGGGATGGGCAAGCCTGATGTACATTCAATGTATGTACATCTCCCCCAATGCCTGAAACCTTCGTCCTTCTTTGTCCTTTTTCCTTTGTTTACAGATCTCTCTCTCTCTCTCTCCCCCTCTCCCTCTCCCTCTCCCTCTCCCTCTCCCTCTCTCTCTCTCTCTCTCTCTCTCTCTCTCTCTCTCTCTCTCTCTCTCTCTCTCTCTCTCTCTCTCTCTCTCTCTCTCTCTCTCTCTCTCTCTCTCTCTCTCTCTCTCTCCCTCTCTCTCTCTCTCTCTCTCTAGTTGAACAATCATTTGCTTCAGTGAGAAGAGGAAGGAGAACAAGGTTAAAATGTCTCTGAACGTTCCGGGTCTGATCGTCATGGCGATCTTCTACTTGCTGATCCTAGGCACGGGGATCTGGGCCTCGATGCGCTCCAAGAAGGTGGAGAGGAAGTGTACAGGGTCGGACGGGATGGAGATCACGCTGCTCGCTGGACGCAACATCAACCTGTTGGTGGGGATCTTCACTCTGACTGGTAAGCAGCCAATCAGATTGGGTCTTGTAGAGACCATGCCCAATATACTGGTCGGAATCATCACACTGATTGGTGGGATGGAGGGAAAGAGGAAGGGAAAGAGGGAAAGAGGGAGGGAGGGAAGGAGGGAGGGAAGGAGACAGGGAGGGAAAGAGGAAGGGAAAGAGGGAAAGAGGGGGGGGAAAGAGGGAGGGAGGGAAGGAGGGAAGGAAGGAAGGAGAGAGGGAGCGAAAGAGGGAGGGAGGGAGGGAAAGAGGGAAAGAGGGAAAGAGGGAGGGAAGGAAGGAAGGAGAGAGGGAGCGAAAGAGGGAGGGAGGGAAGGGGGGAAGGAGGGAGGGAAGGAAGGAAGGAGAGAGGGAGCGAAAGAGGGAGGGAGGGAGGGAAAGAGGGAAAGAGGGAGGGAAGGAAGGAGGGGAGAGGGAGGGAAAGAGGGAGGGAAAGAGGAAGGGAAAGAGGAAGGGAGGGAAGGAGAGAAGGAGACAGGGAGGGAAAGAGGAAGGGAAAGAGGAAGGGAGGGAAGGAGAGAAGGAGACAGGGAGGGAAAGAGGAAGGGAAAGAGGGAGGGAAAGAGGGAAAGAGGGGGGGAGGGAAGGAGAGAGGGAGGGAGGGAAAGAGGGAAAGAGGGGGGAGGGAAGGAGGGAAGGAGAGAGGGAGGGAAAGAGGGAAAGAGGGGGGGGAAAGAGGGAGGGAGGGAAGGAGGGAGGGAAAGAGGAAGGGAAAGAGGGAAAGAGGGGGGGAGGGAAGGAGGGAAGGAGAGAGGGAGGGAGGGAAAGAAGGGGGAGGGAAGGATGGAGGGAAAGAGGAAGGGAAAGAGGGAAAGAGGGGGGGGGGAAGAGGGAGGGAGGGAAGGAGGGAAGGAGAGAGGGAGCGAAAGAGGGAGGGAGGGAAAGAGGGAAAGAGGGAGGGAAGGAAGGAGGGGAGAGGGAGGGAAAGAGGGAGGGAAAGAGGAAGGGAAAGAGGAAGGGAGGGAAGGAGAGAAGGAGACAGGGAGGGAAAGAGGAAGGGAAAGAGGAAGGGAGGGAAGGAGAGAAGGAGACAGGGAGGGAAAGAGGAAGGGAAAGAGGAAGGGAAAGAGGGAGGGATGGAAGGATGGAGGGAAAGAGGAAGGGAAAGAGGGAAAGAGGGGGGGAGGGAAGGAGAGAGGGAGGGAGGGAAAGAGGGGGTGGAGGGAAGGATGGAGGGAAAGAGGAAGGGAAAGAGGGAAAGAGGGGGGAGGGAAGGAGAGAGGGAGGGAGGAAAAAGGGGGGGAGGGAAGGATGGAGGGAAAGAGGAAGGGAAAGAGGAAGGGAAAGAGGGAAAGAGGGGGGGAAGGAGGGAAGGAGAGAGGGAGGGAAAGAGGGAGGGGGGAAAGAGGGAGGGAGGGAAGGAGGGAAGGAGAGAGGGAGGGAAAGAGGGAGGGAGGGAGGGAAAGAGGGAAAGAGGGAAAGAGGGAGGGAAGGAGAGAGGGAGGGAAGGAGGGAAGGAGAGAGGGAGGGAGGGAAAGAGGGGGGAGGGAAGGATGGAGGGAAAGAGGAAGGGAAAGAGGGAAAGAGGGGGGGAGGGAAGGAGGGAAGGAGAGAGGGAGGGAAAGAGGGAGGGGGAAAGAGGGAGGGAGGGAAGGAGGGAAGGAGAGAGGGAGGGAAAGAGGGAGGGAGGGAGGGAAAGAGGGAAAGAGGGAGGGAAGGAGAGAGGGAGGGAAGGAGGGAAGGAGAGAGGGAGGGAGGGAGGGAAAGAGGGAAAGAGAGAGGGAAGGAGAGAGGGAGGGAGATTGCAGCATAGAAATAGAAACGACATGAAGGATCAGTTTATTCTGAGAGCTTTTACACAAATATCAACAACCAATGGGTCAACTGCATATCTGTTTACGAGCCCTGGGGGAAGTGTTGAATATCAGATGTCTTTCGACTGCATGCCTACTGGACGCCACTAAACATCTGTTGACAGCTTGTTGATAGTTAGTTGAGCGTCTACAGTGGGACTCTCAGAAGTAGGTGTTACTGCATTGGTATGTATTGGCCCATGTTTATGTGTGTTTTTCTCTCTCTATCTCGCTCTCTCTCTCTTTCCCTCTCTCCCTCCCTCCCTCCCTCCCTTCCTCTCTTTCCCTCTCCCCCTCCCTCCCTCTCTTTCCCTCCCTCCCTACCTTTCCTTCTCCCCCTCTCCCCCTCTCCTCCCTACAGCTACGTGGGTTGGAGGAGGGTTTATCCTGGGTATAGCGGAGGCTGTCTACAACCCTACCCTGGGTCTGGTCTGGGCTCTGATGCCAGTCCCCTACGTACTCACCTTCTTCCTGGGTGAGTCATATGACCTCTAACCTCTAACCCCACGGTCTGATCCTGGTACTAATAGCTGATATGAGCTGTATATACGGAAGAGGGGGCCAATTTTAGACGTACCTTCACCTCATCCACTCTAGCACTAACCATTCTGTTACCCAGTAGCACAGTTATAAACACACCTGTGTGCTATGAGGTCATCTGGAAAGGTGCTCAGCAGGCCGAAACAGGATATGTGTTATGAAACAGTAGAGTGAGGTACTAAAGCTAAGATATGTTCTCTGCCCTTATCGACTGCGGCACTGGTCTAAAGTAGTGCACTATATAGGGAATAGGGCCCTGGTCTAAAGTAGTCCACTATATAGGGAATAGGGCTCTGGACTTCGGGCTAGAAGTCTTATTGGCCCCTGGTCTAAAGTAGTGCACTATATAGGGAATAGGGCTCTGGTCTAAAGTAGTGCACTATATAGGGAATAGGGCTCTGGTCTAAAGTAGTGCACCATAGGGAATAGGGCTCTGGTCTAAAGTAGTGCACTATATAGGGAATAGGGCTCTGGTCTAAAGTAGTGCACTATATAGGGAATAGGGCTCTGGTCTAAAGTAGTGCACTATATATGGAATAGGGCTCTGGTCTAAAGTAGTGCACTATATAGGGAATAGGGCTCTGGACTAAAGTAGTGCACTATATAGGGAATAGGGCTCTGGTCTAAAGTAGTGCACTATATAGGGAATAGGGCTCTGGACTAAAGCAGTGCACTATATATAGGGAATAGGGCTCTGGTCTAAAGTAGTGCACGATATAGGGAATAGGGCTCTGGTCTAAAGTAGTGCACTATATAGGTAATAGGGCTCTGGTCTAAAGTAGTTCACTATATAGGGAATAGGGCCCTGGTCTAAAGTAGTGCACTATATAGGGAATAGGGCTCTGGTCTAAAGTAGTGCACGATATAGGGAATAGGGCTCTGGTCTAAAGTAGTGCACTATATAGTGAATAGGGCTCTGGTCAACAGTAGTACACTATATAGGGAATAGCGAATTGGTCAACAGTAGTACACGATATAGGGAATAGGGCCCTGATCAAAAGTAGTGCACTATATAGGGAATAGGGATCTGGTCAACAGTAGTACACTATATATTAGTGCACTATATGTGTGTATCAAGAATGGTCCACCACCTAAAGGACATCCAGCCCTATGGGCCCTGGTCAAACTACACCCTACTCCCCTCTGGGCCCTGGTCAAACTACACCCTACACCCCTATGGGCCCTGTTCAAACTACACCCTACTCCCCTATGGGCCCTTTTCAAACTACACCCTATTCCCCTCTGGGCCCTGGTCAAACTACACCCTACTCCCCTATGGGCCCTGGTCAAACTACACCCTACTCCCCTATGGGCCCTGGTCAAACTACACCCTACTCCCCTATGGGCCCTGGTCAAACTACACCCTACTCCCCTATGGGCCCTGGTCAAACTACACCCTACTCCCCTATGGGCCCTGTTCAAACTACACCCTACTCCCCTATGGGCCCCGGTCAAACTACACCCTACTCCCCTATGGGCCCTGGTCAAACTACACCCTACTCCCCTATGGGCCCTGGTCAAACTACACCCTACTCCCCTATGGGCCCTGGTCAAACTACACCCTACTCCCCTATGGGCCCTGGTCAAACTACACCCTACTCCCCTATGGGCCCTGGTCAAACTACACCCTACTCCCCTATGGGCCCTGGTCAAACTACACCCTACTCCCCTATGGGCCCTGGTCAAACTACACCCTACTCCCCTATGGGTCCTGGTCATACTACACCCTACTCCCCTCTGGGCCCTGGTCAAACTACACCCTACTCCCCTATGGGCCCTGGTCAAACTACACCCTACTCCCCTATGGGCCCTGGTCAAACTACACCCTACTCCCCTATGGGCCCTGGTCAAACTACACCCTACTCCCCTATGGGCCCTGGTCAAACTACACCCTACTCCCCTATGGGCCCTGGTCAAACTACACCCTACTCCCCTATGGGCCCTGTTCAAACTACACCCTACTCCCCTATGTGTCCCGGTCAAACTACACCCTACTCCCCTATGGGCCCTGGTCAAACTACACCCTACTCCCCTATGGGCCCTGGTCAAACTACACCCTACTCCCCTATGGGCCCTGGTCAAACTACACCCTACTCCCCTATGGGCCCTGGTCAAACTACACCCTACTCAGACTGTTATTTGGGCGGTAAGCAAATTGGAGTGGGTCTAGGGTGTCAGGTAGGGTGGAGGTGATATGGTCCTTGACTAGTCTCTCAAAGCACTTCATGATGACTGAAGTGAGTGCTACGGGGCGGTAGTCGTTTAGCTCAGTTACCTTAGCTTTCTTGGGAACAGGAACAATGGTGGCCCTCTTGAAGCATGTGGGAACAGCAGACTGGTATAGGGATTGATTGAATATGTCCGTAAACACACCGACCAGCTGGTCTGCGCATGCTCTGAGGGCGCGGCTGGGGATGCCGTCTGGGCCTGCAGCCTTGCGGGGGTTAACTTGTTTAAATGTCTTACTCACCTCGGCTGCAGTGAAGGAGAGTCCGCATGTTTTCGTTGCAGGCCGTGTCAGTGGCACTGTATTGTCCTCAAAGCGGGCAAAAAAGTTATTTAGTCTGCCTGGGAGCAAGACATCCTGGTCCGTGACTGGGCTGGTTTTCTTCTTGTAGTCCGTGATTGACTGTAGACCCTGCCACAAACCTCTTGTGTCTGAGCCGTTGAATTGAGATTCGACTTTGTCTCTATACTGACGCTTAGCTTGTTTGATAGCCTTGCGGAAGGAAATGCTGCACTGTTTGTATTCGGTCATGTTACCAGTCACCTTGCCCTGATTAAAAGCAGTGGTTCGCGCTTTCAGTTTCACGCGAATGCTGCCATCAATCCACGGTTTCTGGTTAGGGAATGTTTTAATCGTTGCTATGGGAACGACATCTTCAACGCACGTTCTAATGAACTCGCACACCGAATCAGCGTATTCGTCAATGTTGTTATCTGACGCAATACGAAACATATCCCAGTCCACGTGATGGAAGCAGTCTTGGAGTGTGGAATTAAGCTTGGTCGGACCAGCGTTGGACAGACCTCAGCGTGGGAGCTTCTTGTTTTAGTTTCTGTCTGTAGGCAGGGATCAGCAAAATGGAGTCATGGTCAGCTTTTCCGAAAGGAGGGCGGGGCAGGGCCTTATATGCGTCGCGGAAGTTAGAATAACAATGATCCAAGGTTCTTCCAGCCCTGGTTGCGCAATCGATATGCTGATACAATTTAGGGAGTCTTGTTTTCAGACTAGCCTTGTTAAAATCCCCAGCTATAATGAATGCAGCCTCAGGATGTATGGATTCCAGTTTGCAAAGAGTCAAATAAAGTCCGTTCAGAGCCATCGATGTGTCTGCTTGGGGGGGAATATATACGACTGTGATTATAATCGAAGAGAATTCTCTTGGTAGATAATGCGGTCGACATTTGTTTGTGAGGAATTCTAAATCAGGTGAACAGAAGGACTTGAGTTCCTGTATGTTGTTGTGACCACACCACGTCTCGTTAGCCATAAGGCATACGCCTCCGCCCCTCTTCTTACCAGAAAGATGTTTGTTTCTGTCGGCGCGATGCGTGGAGAAACCCGCTGGCTGCACCGCCTCCGACAGCGTCTCTCCAGTGAGCCATGTTTCCGTGAAGCAAAGAACGTTACAGTCTCTGATGTCCCTCTGGAATGCTACCCTTGCTCGGATTTCATCAACCTTGTTGTCAAGAGACTGGACATTGGCGAGAAGAATGCTAGGGAGTGGTGCACGATGTGCCCGTCTCCGGAGTCTGACCAGAAGACCGCCTCGTTTCCCTCTTTTACGGAGTCGTTTTTTGGGTCGCCGGCTGGGATCCATTCCGTTGTCCTGGTTGAAAGGCAGAACACAGAATCCGCTTCGTGAAAATCATATTCTTGGTTGTACTGATGGTGAGTTGACGCTGATCTTATATTCAGTAGTTCTTCTCGACTGTATGTAATGAAACCTAAGATGACCTGGGGTACTAATGTAAGAAATAACACGTAAAAAAAACAAAAAACTGCATAGTTTCCTAGGAACACGAAGCGAGGCGGCCATCTCTGTCGGCGCCATGGCAACCACCAAGTGTGTGTGTGTGTGTGTTTAGCGTTTTGTCAAGCGTAGCTTTGATTGGAAATCAGGAAATGTAACATGATCCCCTTGGTGTTGTTTGGATCCATTGTTTATCCGCTCGGCTGGCAATAACAGAAACAGGTGTTGTGTTATCAGAGGTCAACACCTGTTTGTTTTCAGTTTCCTATGTTTTATTATCCCTCCTCTCTCTCTCCCCTCCATCCCCCTCTTCCTCTCTCTCCCCCCTCCATCCCTCGCTTCCTCTCTCTCCCCCTCCATCCCCCTCTTCCTCTCTCTCCGCCTCTTCCTCTCTCCTCTCTCTCTCTTCCCCCTCCATCCCCCTCCTCTCTCCCCCATCCTCTCTCCCACCTCCATCCCCTCCTCCTCCTCTCCCCCCTCTATCCCCCTCCTCCTCTCTCCCCCCCCCATCTCCATACTCCTCTCTCTCCCCCCTCTATCCCCCTCCTCCTCTCTCTCCCCCTCTATCCCCCTCCTCCTCTCTCTCCCCCTCTATCCCCCTCCTCTCTCTCCCCCCTCCATCCCCCCCTCCTCCTCTCCCCCCCTCTATCCCCCTCCTCCTCCTCTCTCTCACCCTCTATCCCCCTCCTCCTCTCTCTCACCCTCTATTCCCCTCCTCCTCTCTCTCCCCCCTCAATCTCCATATTCCTCTCTCTCCCTCTCTATCCCCCTCCTCCTCTCTCTCCCCCCTCTATCCCCCTCCTCCTCTCTCTCCCCCTCTATCCCCCTCCTCCTCTCTCTCCCCCTCTATCCCCCTCCTCTCTCTCCCCCCTCCATCCCTCCTCTCTCTCCCCCCTCCATCCCCCCCTCCTCCTCTCCCCCCTCCTCCTCTCTCTCACCCTCTATCCCCCTCCTCCTCTCTCACCCTCTATTCCCCTCCTCCTCTCTCTCCCCCCTCAATCTCCATATTCCTCTCTCTCCCCCTCTATCCCCCTCCTCCTCTCTCTCCCCCTCTATCCCCCTCCTCCTCTCTCTCCCCCTCTATCCCCCTCCTCCTCTCTCTCCCCCTCTATCCCCCTCCTCTCTCTCCCCCCTCCATCCCCCCTCCTCCTCTCCCCCCCTCTATCCCCCTCCTCCTCCTCTCTCTCACCCTCTATCCCCCTCCTCCTCTCTCTCACCCTCTATTCCCCTCCTCCTCTCTCTCCCCCCTCAATCTCCATATTCCTCTCTCTCCCCCTCTATCCCCCTCCTCCTCTCTCTCCCCCCTCTATCCCCCTCCTCCTCTCTCTCCCCCTCTATCCCCCTCCTCCTCGCTCTCCCCCTCCTCTCTCTCCCCCCTCCATCCCCCCCTCCTCATCTCCCCCCCTCTATCCCCCTCCTCCTCTCTCTCACCCTCTATCCCCCTCCTCCTCTCTCTCACCCTCTATTCCCCTCCTCCTCTCTCTCCCCCTCAATCTCCATATTCCTCTCTCTCCCCCTCTATCCCCCTCCTCCTCTCTCTCCCCCTCTATCCCCCTCCTCCTCTCTCTTCCCCTCTATCCCCCTCCTCCTCTCTCTCCCCCCTCCATACTCCTCTCTCTCTGTTCTCTCTTTTCTGACGCAGGTGGTTTTTTCTTTGCCAAGCCAATGAGGGAAAACAAGTACGTGACAATGATGGATCCGTTCCAGATAAAGTATGGCAACGTCCTGAGCAGCCTGCTCATCTTCCCAGCGCTCATTGCAGACGTCCTGTGGGTCGCTAGGACGCTGGTCAGCCTAGGTAACCAACTGATTCAATCTTTTACTGTGGACCTAGAATGACCAACTGATACAATGTTTGAATGTTGCCTAGGTAACCAACTGGTCCTGCAGTACAGTATGTTCTCCAACCCTCGCCACACGCACACACACACAACTACACACAACTACACACAGACACAGACACAGACACGCACACACACACAACTACACACAACTACACACAACTACACACAGACACAGACACGCACACACACACACAATCTCTGAAGGGGTTAAAGAAAATATAAAAAAGAGATACTCCTCGACATCAGAGGTCAAACATTTAAATATATGGGGTGAAGTTCAAGTCAAAGGTCAAGAGCAGAGGTCAAAAGGTCACAGGCACGCTGAAAAACCTAGTAGTCAGCGATGTGGCGATCTGACACTTTTCTGTTTAAGGACGTAGGTGCGTCTGGGCCAGGAGGGCGGGGCCGAGCTGGGTAGGGCGGGGCCGAGCTGGGGGGGCGGGGCCGAGCTGGTGGGGTGGGGCCGAGCTGTGGGCGGGGCCGAGCTGGGGGGGCGGGGCCGAGCTGACCCTGGCCCTGATTGGAGAGAGGTAGACCTGGATGCACTCATGTCTATCTACTTATTGATTGATTCATTATTTTCTCTATTTATTTATTTTTTTAAAATATTTACTTGTGCATTATTATTATTATTTAATATTCTTTAGTTCCTTAGTTCTTAATAGTTATGATGTCACCTGATGATGGTGATTTATGATGAATCTTTGAGTGAGAGAAGCAACTCAGAGACTCAGTGTGACTCCGATATGAGCAGTTTTACTTTATTCGGTTTAAAAATATATACATTTTGGCAGGCCTGTTGCTTGACCATTGCTCTTTGGTTGCTTCAAGGTTTGAAACAGACCCTGCCCTGCTTAGGTCGAGGCTAGAACCCATTGCTGACCTAAACTGAAAAAAATGCCATCAATGGACAGACAGTATGTACAGTTGAAGTCGGGAGTTTACATACACTTAGACTGGAGTCATTAAAACTAGTTTTTCAACCACTCCACAAATTTCTTGTTAACAAACAATAGTTTTGGCTAGTCGGTTAGGACATCTACTTTGTGCATGACACAAGTAATTTTTACAACAATTGTTTACAGACAGATTATTTAACTTATAATTCACTGTATCACAATTCCAGTGGGTCAGAAGTTTACATACACTAAGTGGACTGTGCCTTTAAACAGCTTGGAAAAATCCAGAAAATGTTGTCATGGCTTTAGAAGCTTCTGATAGGCTAATTGACATTGTTTGTGTATATTGGAGGTGTACCTGTGGATGTATTTCAAGGCCTACCTTCAAACTCCGTGCCTCTGATTGCCATCATGGGAAAATCTAAAGAAATCAGCCAAGACATCAGGAAAGAAACTGTAGACCTCCACGAGTCTGGTTCATCCTTGGGAGCAATTTCCAAACGCCTGAAGGTACCACGTTCATCTGTACAAACAATAGTACGCAAGTATAAACACCATGGGACCACGCAGCCGTCATACCGCTCAGGAAGGAGGCACGTTCTGTCTCCTAGAGATGAACGTACTTTGGTGCGAAAAGTGCAAATCAGTCCCAGAACAACAGCAAATTACCTTGGAGAGATGCTGGAGGAAACGGGTACAAAAGTATCTACATCCACAGTTAAACGAGTCCTATATCGACATAACCTGAAAGGCTGCCCAGCAAGGAAGAAGACACTGCTCCAAAACCGCAATAAAAAGCCAGACTACGTTTTGAAACTACACATAGGGACAAAGATCGGACATTTGGAGAAATGTCCTCTGCTCTGATGAAACTGTTTGGCCATAATGACCATCGATATGTTTGGAGGAAAAAGGGTGGAGGCTTGCAAGCCGAAGAACACCATCCCAACCGTGAAGCACGGGGTTGGCAGCATCATGTTGTGGGGGTGGCAGCATCATGTTGTGGGGGTGGCAGCATCATGTTGTGGGGGTGCTTTGCTGCAGGAGATGGTATCATGAGGGAGGAAAATGATATATATTGAAGCAACACCTCAAGACATCAGTCAGGAATTTAAAGCTTGGTCGCAAATGGGTCTTCCAAATGGACAATGACCCCAAGCATACTTCCAAAGTTGTGGCAAAATGGCTTAAGGACAACAAAGTCAAGGTATTGGAGTGGCCATCACAAAGCCCTGAGCAAAGAGGCCTACAAACCTGACTCAGTTACACCAGCTCTGTCAGGGGGAATGGGCCAAAATTCACCCAACTTATTGTAGGAAGCTTGTGGAAGGCTACCTGAAACGTTTGACCTAAGTTAAACAATTTAAAGGTAATTCTACCAAATACTAATTGAATGTATGTAAACATCTTACCCACTGGGAATGTGATGACAGAAATCAAAGCTGAAATAAATAATTTTCACTACTATTATTCTGACATTTCACATTCTTAAAATAAAGTGGTGATCCTAACTGACCTAAGACAGGGAGTTTTTACAAGGATTAAATGTCCGGAATTATGACAAACTGAGTTTAAATGTATTTGGCTAAGGTGTATGTAACAACTGTATGTATATAAAAAAGTTACATTTATAATATGTACTGTTAATAGTATATAGCAATTTAAAAGTATTATAGTGTACTTGACCAGGATCACCACTGTTTATATGATATTACTTTAATATTTGCAATACATTTATGCAGTATTAGAACCAGCATTTAGTCCCCAGAAGGAGAAGCAGAGTGGTTCATCTATACAGCAGTAGGTTATCAGCTAATTTAGCTAATCAGCTAAACGGTCTGTGAACATTCTATTGTTGATGATGCTCAGTGTTCTGAGTGTTCCGTAGCTCAGTGTTCCGTAGCTCAGTGTTCCGCAGCTCAGTGTTCCGCAGCTCAGTGTTCTGAGTGTTCCATAGCTCAGTGTTCCGTAGCTCAGTGTTCCGTTGCCCTCCCTGTGTGCTGCAGGTGGCACTATGAGTGTGATTCTGGACCTGCCCTATGTCTACTCCATCTGTATCAGCTCTGTGGTGGCCATCATCTACACTCTACTGGGAGGACTCTACTCTGTAGCCTACACCGATGTCATCCAGCTCATCCTCATCTTCCTCAGTCTGGTGAGTGACAGGCGGCCATTTTGAATCGAATCCAACTTTATTTGAAAGGAAATGCCAATATACTTAAAGGCCCAGTGCATTCAAATCGAGATTTTCTGGTGTTTTATATATATTTCCACACTAGGCTGGAATAATACAGTGAAATTGTGAAAATTATGATAATGCCATTTTAGTGTAATAGCCGACTGAAATTTCTGCTAGTTGTTCTAGGATGGAGTTTTGGCCTGCCTGGTGACATCACCAAGCGGGAAATGAGTTAATAGACCAATAAGAAAGAGTTCCAAACCTCTCGGACAATAACAGACCACTCCCAGACAATAACAGACCACTCCCAGACAATAACAGACCACTCCCAGACAATAACAGACCACTCCCAGACAATAACAGACCACTCCCAGACAATAACAGACCACTCCCAGACAATAACAGACCACTCCCAGACAATAACAGACCACTCCCAGACAGTCCCAGATAAATTATTGGTTAGGAAGTGATTTTTGTTTCCTTTTTTACCATTTTCATTGAAAACAATTACAGCACTTAATTATTCGATATTGAGAT